>NC_011677.1:0-41000 GCF_000150955.2 Phaeodactylum tricornutum CCAP 1055/1
CCTAACCCTAACCCTAACCCTAACCCTAACCCTAACCCTAACCCTAACCCTAACCCTAACCCTAACCCTAACCCTAACCCTAACCCTAACCCTAACCCTAACCCTAACCCTAACCCTAACCCTAACCCTAACCCTAACCCTAACCCTAACCCTAACCCTAACCCTAACCCTAACCCTAACCCTAACCCTAACCCTAACCCTAACCCTAACCCTAACCCTAACCCTAACCCTAACCCTAACCCTAACCCTAACCCTAACCCTAACCCTAACCCTAACCCTAACCCTAACCCTAACCCTAAACGCGACAAACACCATTTTCATGTCGCAAACCATAATACGAGATATTTGGCTGATATCTATCAGAGTGGAGGATCCACAATTACCATTTGGTACAAGTCCGATAATTGTTGCTGTATAAGTAAATGTTCCATGCCAACAAACTACTTATCATCCACACATGGATAAAGCTTGGATCCGAGCTTTTAGCAAACAATAAATCTTGTGCAATGCACCTTCTTCGGTAGATGAAGAGATCCATGGAAGCTGTCACAATATACACCACTGTACACCGTGGGACAAAACACTGTTAGAAACAGAGTCTGGTAAGACTTGTGGGCGTTATTACGAACGACCTGCAATACACCTAAGCGGGCTTAGGGACTGTAAAACTCTACTCGCTGGCGACGCTCCCCTTGGGTTAGGCAGCGGATACGAGGACCTATGCAACAAAGGCAGTACGGATCAAAGAAATCAAAAAACAATGATAGAAGATTAGATTCTACAAACTAGTGCCTTTTGTCAGATCATATCCAAACTTGACTGCAGTCCTGGCAACTTCACCAACTAAACCTGAATCTTCCATGCTCACCATAGTATCCAAATAATGCAAAATCCGTTCTTGCATACTTATCAAGGAATTGTAAGTATCTCTTGTAACACACATGGTATGAAAATTGGGTCTTGTCAATTTGCATCCGTTTCCCTTGTGTTTCCATCCAAATGACTCTTTCCGTTGAATCCAATTGACCCCTTGGAGTTTTGGTGCAACTGAAGTCTCCATACTAACCAAGAGCCTTCTCAAAGTAAGTAGGGAATACTGCAAATCTGTGCCCATGTATCTTCTCACTATGCCATAATTACATAGGAATGCATATAATAAGGCCAATTCCACTGACATGTACACAACTTGCAGTAAACATGTATACACTTGATTTCTGCTTGTGACACACTTGTTTTGAGATAAATGTCTCAAAGACACACGGGACGGGTATATACCGTGAGAGAAGCGTCCCACCATGGAGATTTTGACAAGCTGAGATAGGAATTGATCAGATCCCTTGGCTGCAGCTTGTTGAATAGATCAACAAAGGGGAGATCACAATCAAAAAGGTATTTCTAGTAATCTGAGAGCCTCACAGGAGGCACTCATTATCATAAATTCCTATCCTAAATCCATGCATCATCACAATGGACACCACAGTGTCCTCATCATCACTCTATATGACATCACACATGACGTCATCACAAATAGTCCATCCACCTATCAACGAAACCCTAACCACAGTAAGTCAAGACTCAAAATGGATTCTTGTCAGATTTTGCCTCGTTTCAGACCGTTAGACGGATACGAAACCCAGTTACCGATCAACCTGTCTACCACATGGACCATTACGAGAAACTGGCAGTATATTCCAGGCCTCTGCAGGCTTCGGCGACTCAACAACGACATGAAGAGCCAGGTATTTTAGCTTTACCTCCCCAGGCACTATCGGACTTGGCGATCACTTTAAACACTCAAATCACAACGAATCACCCTACCTTTGATCCCGCTACCTCAGCTTAGAACAGTGGGTCTGATAAACTAGAAAACTGCAACGATAACGGGCTAAAACGTGTCTGTGGGACCAAAGGATTGTAGGTACAATAAAAAGACGTAAAACAAAGACTTATAAGCATAAACCCAAGATAAAGGGATAACGAACCCCGATATGCTTGTCGTAGGGGTTTTCTAAAAGTATGCGGGATCCTTTCGATTCCTTAGACGATTCTAGCCCGTTATCTGCAGTTTTCTACTTTAAAGCCTACATTTTCCACTTAGTTGAGAATGTTCTGATATAGGCTGGAGGGAGATGTGGGTCTTTTTATTTTCCTTGACAGTCAGTGAAAAAGGAAAAAAGGCCAAGATCTAGAGCTAGTGAAGTCTAGATAAATATTCCAAGAAACGATGCAAATTTAGCAGCGCATGTCTATAATTTATCATTGGGGAATCTCATCATTTTCAGAGTAGTAAAATGAAAGTCAAAAAATGTCTATTGGCAAATTTTCTAAAGCATCCATGCGCAAATTTTGATAGTCTCACAGCGCTTCAGATTTCTCTTCACACACTGTCTACGCTGCTTTTTACTAAACTACCAAGAAAAGGAGTATTGATTATGCTTACCAGGCGCCGCCTCCGAAGTTACCACCACCACCGTAGCCGCCACCTCCGTAGCCTCCGCCACCGTATCCGCTGCTGCCGCCTTGTCCGCGATCATTGCCACCTTTGCTGCGTACATCACGACTGCCAAAACCTCCGCCACCGCCGCCACGACGGCCGCCTCCTCCTCGACCACCTCCGCCGCTACTACGGCCGCCACTAAACTGGCACATTTGATTGAGCCAAGGGGGAACATCCTGCTCATTCTCGTCGAGAAGATCGCGCAGCTCGCGGACAACACCCGAATTACTCTCGTTGATAAAAGACAGCGCTGCCCCAGTGTTTCCTGCGCGACCTGTACGTCCAATGCGATGCACATAGTCATCAATGTTGGACGGAAGGTCGTAGTTGACAACCTGGGTAACGTTCGGAATATCTAATCCTCGGGCGGCTACAGAAGTTGCGCAAAGAATTGGCGTATTTCCGTTCTTAAAATAGCGAAGTGCGTCTTCCCGTTCGCGCTGTGACTTATCGCCGTGGATCGAGCAGGCAGGAAATCCTTGGCCGCAGAGAACGTCTTCAACGTAGTCGCACGAGCGCTTCGTTTCAACAAAAATTAGGATGAGGCCATCTTGAATGGTCAAAAGAAACTTCATCAAGGCGTCAACCTTATCGCGTTCCTCCACAAACTCTACAGTTTGGGTGACATCCTTGGAGGCGGAGCCCACGCGTCCAACCGTCAAAAAAACGTAGTCACGCATGAAATCGCTTGCCAAACGCTGAATATTGGCGGGAAAGGTGGCACTAAACATCATTGTCTGGCGATCAATACCACCGGGCATGCCCGATTCTTCCACGATCCTACGAATTTGAGGCTCGAAACCCATATCCAACATGCGATCGGCCTCATCCAGAACAAGAAACGAGACGCTTTCCATGCCGAGACGTCCCCGTTCAATCAGATCGACCAGACGACCCGGGGTGGCGACCAGTAAGTCACAGCCGCGCTCCATTTCACGCAGTTGGTCGCCCACGTTTGCTCCTCCATAAATCACTACCGAAGCAATGCCTGTAGCGTAGGTAAAACGCTTGGCCTCTTCGTGAATCTGCTGAGCCAACTCGCGTGTAGGAGCCAATACCAGCGCCTCGGGGTATATACGACGGCGAGCATTCTCGGGTGGGTCGCTTCCACCTCGCTTTATCATGGACATGATAATGGGAAAGAGGAAACCTGCCGTCTTTCCAGAACCCGTCTGCGCGCAGGCCATGAGATCGCGTCCCTGAGTGCAGATAGGAACACTGTACTTTTGGACTGGAGTAGGACGTGAGTAGCCGCATAGCTGAGTGTTTCGAAAGAGATCGTCTCCGATAGTTTCGGGGGAGTAGGTTTCGATAGGATCGGGAACATCGTCTCCCGACACTTCAATGGGAATCTTGTCATAATTGTCAAAGTTGATTCCTGTCGTTTGGTGGTCGTCGCGACCAAAGAGACGTGCTTGTGTGCGCGGGTCTTCCTTGAGGTCACCGTGAAAGCCACGAGCGTTACGACGAGATTGTCCGCGGCCTCCTCCGTACGAAGACGAGCCGCGGCCGCCTCCACCGCCTTCCGACCAACGGGAGTTTCCAGTAGGAGGTGGACCATCCCCTCCACGTCCTTGTTCTCCGCGCCGGTCCCCGTAGGAGCCGCGACGGTCTCCTCCATAACCGCCACGGCCGCCACTATCTCCACGACGGTCCGAGTAGGAATCGCGACGGTCTCCGCCACGGCCGTCCGATACAGAGTCGCTGGTGCGACCACCACTGCCCTGAGAGTTTCTCAGATGCGGTGGCACATACTTGTTTCCTGCGGAAGAAGTCCGAAAAGAGTAATTGCCGTTAGCGGACGATTTAAATTTCAATGGGGGCACTAGCATTGACTGTGAGTGATTATGTTTTGACTTGTGAAATGTGTTGTCTTACAAGAATTGTGGACCGAATTCACAGAGACTGTCAAGCCAAACGCACGACCCAAAATCAATCCCGAAAACGGCCGGAGACAAATCGAAGCCAAACGAAAGTCATCCGCCTGTCACATGAATGTCTCGCAGAGGTTGAAACTACTGTCATCGTGTCGCGAAGGATCATAACCCGAACAGGCTGCGTCTCGCACGGGATTTTCGCGGCAGCGGTGCTCGGAGCGAGTGACAACGGAGACCCTGTGAAATCCGTCCACCCGAGACGAAATGGTCTCGGTTTTGGTGAAAGCGAGATCCGATTCAGTTTTGGAAATGTCCCGCAACATGCGTGATGAAGCAACTGCACATCGATAAGCTTTTCGGACGTACCATTTTGCATAACACGAAGAGAGGATTGTTGGTTTTCACACCAAGAAATTTGTGCTGGCCGTGAGCTCGGAAGCCCACGGCACATCGACCGACGGACCTGGGCTGCCGCCGCCGACTGACAGAGCAGATGGTTGTGGGACGATCGATGTGCGTGAGCGAGCCAACGTTTCGCGCCACTCTGATTGCACCGATGGATGGGCAGGCCACTCCATGCAACAAAAGTCGCTTGTTCTTTTTTCCGCGCCAGAGAAACTCTGTCTGTCGGCCGAACGTAAGGTTCGTTCTCAGTAGCGCGCTGACACCCGGAGTTTAGTGAAATCCTATGGCAGCACATCCCGTCTCACAACACCTCTCTAGAGTGAACGGATTGCTTTCGGGTACAGTTTTTTACGGTCCAACATTCAACAATAAACATGTCTGGAAAAGCAGGTACGTTTGGTCTGTGCTGCAAAGCTTGCGTACGGTGAGATTTCCTATCTTTTATCTCACATGTGAAATGGCTTTATTGGAATAGCTGGTGGTAAAGGAAAGGGCAAGGGAGGTCGCGGCGACAAGAAACAGACGACTTCGTCTTCGTCCAAGGCGGGCCTTCAATTTCCTGTCGGTCGTATCGGTCGTTACTTACGTCAAGGAAAGTACGCAACCCGAATGGGAGCCGGGGCACCCGTGTACCTTGCTGCCGTTCTCGAGTATCTGTGTGCGGAGATTCTGGAGCTGGCAGGTAACGCCGCACGCGATAATAAAAAGAGCCGCATCGTACCGCGTCACATCACGCTTGCCGTCAAGAACGACGAGGAACTGAACAAACTTTTGGGAAACGTCACCATTGCCGCCGGAGGTGTGTTGCCCAACATTCACGCTATCCTGTTGCCAAAGAAGACAATCAAGACCAAGGGTCCCAGTCAGGACTACTAAACGCATGGTTTCACTGTCCTACAGTCGCATGTGGGTCGAGGCCATTCAATTAGACTTTTTGTAAACATACCGTGTGTGTAACCAGCATTTACTATTCGCTTATTTTACCTACGCACATTGACAGTGAGCATACTGTATTATGATTGTCTGAGAATCCCCTTAATGTAAGACAATAGTAAATCTAGATTCGGTTCATCTACAAAGAAGACTTCACAAGACAGCTAATCGTTTCACTTTTAGTTGGCAAAAATGGATCACGTCCGCACTATAACTACTACAATGCAGTGTCGTTACCAGCACGCCGATATTCCGATGCCCCAAGGAGTACAGGACTTGGTTTCCAATTTGTGAGCTAATTCATTTCGTAACTCATTCTACAGTTATTTGGCTTCCTTTCCCGGCACATCACTACAACGGTGTGTGAGGCGTTCCAAAGC
Organism: Phaeodactylum tricornutum CCAP 1055/1; assembly: GCF_000150955.2. Classification (NCBI taxonomy): domain Eukaryota; phylum Bacillariophyta; class Bacillariophyceae; order Surirellales; family Neidiaceae; genus Phaeodactylum; species Phaeodactylum tricornutum. Next base: position 6,093 of record NC_011677.1, read on the forward strand.
AGTGACTGACGCCTGCAGAAACGGACACTTGCTTTTGCCAGCTTCAACATTCGTTTGGACGAAGAGTTGCAGTTTGGCCAGAACGAACAATGCCATGACGAGCTGGATGGAACCAAGCGTTCCCAGCGGATCGTTCCCCATTTTCAGTTCCGTCCGCCCCCCATATCCATTGGGATCGACATAGTACCAACCCATCATGATAATACCCAAGACAATTGCACCTCGTCTGAAGTTGGCGGTGAGCTCGAGGCGACGTTGGCGACGGGACATGACAATCAGTTTCGAAGTTGCGGCCGTAACACGGTCATTGGTGTCCGTCGATAAGGATTTATGCAAAGTGTAGAACGACGTGTCAAAGGACTGCGACCAGGACGTGTACGAGCCTTCAGCCGAGTCGTCTTCGTACGCTTGGCCGTCCGTCAAGGAGGGCTCTAGACTTTCGTTTAGAAATGATTTTTCGGATCGATTGGTCACAGCGGCAGCTTCCACAAAATGACTACTGGTCTGAGCTGAGTTGGCCCGAGGGAGAATTGAATGAGAGCGGCGAGGAACGATTGTTACCGGATTCACCAAATTGTCAATAGACTTCCTGGGACTTGAAGCGGAAAAGCTGGTGGACACCGCCATAAATTCAACCGCAGCATTAGTTGCTTCCGCTTGGGCAAGTGCGCGTTGCATGGACCTCTCCGTGTCTGACGCAACAGTGGTAGATTCATCGGGTTCCTCCTGAAGCACAGCCAGAGTCTTGCGATTTCGCGACATTGGTCGAGATGCTTTGTCACCCCGCGCCCTACGTTTTTCGGCGCGGACAGGATCGGTGCGGTCCAGCAGCCTCTGCATCCGTGGGTTGGCGAGAATGGTCTTGCCAAGGCGCACCATGTGTTTGGCAACGTATCCTTGCGGAATCGCTACGAGAATATCTCTCGTGTGAATGTGAGCTGATGTGGTGCCTGAAGTTTTACTAGCCAAGACTGCAGGATCGAGCCATGGATCGGATCGACGCTTTGGACGTGTCAATCCGACGTATGTCTGCGTTGCCAGTGTTGGCTCGGTAGTATTAGGAGGAATCATAGCAATCAAGCTACCAATGGTGGTGATATCCGGGTCATAGACGATCTGGATTAATTCGAATATCTTGGCGCTGGGTTCGAGCAAGAGCATAAAGATCTTGAAGCCGCTTTCGAGGCACTCGGCCGCGAAATCCTTTGAGCGAATCTTATTGGCCCTTTTATCGCGCGAGAAAGAAGTCCGCTGGGGCTTGTGAGGGCGATTGAGCTCGTAGCGAAGAACTGGTACCGTCGACAAAGAAGTGTTGGAGACTTTCTTGCGGTAGCTCCCTTCGGATTTGCGTGATGTGACGGTTCCATCCGGAGACACCTGTACGCGCGTTCCACTCCCCGTCTTTCCGAGAGGACAACGCGTGGGCGAGCCGGTAATTGGAATTTCCGTGGCCTCCATGCTCGGCTCCTCCGACCAGGCCGTATCGAAGACCGTGTTGGAGGAGTGAGAGTGAGATACCGTTGACGAATCGAAAACAATTTCGTTTTCTTCGTTGCCGGTTTGTTTTTGTTGGTTTTGAGAGTGCATGGACGTTGCGGGGCTGACGAGACGACCATATCGGTCGAACTCCAGCGACGTGTTGGCACCGAACCGATGGAAGGATGAGGGTTCGGGCTCAGATGTATCTCGATTGACGTTTAGATGCTTCGCAGAAAAGGGTGAATGTGCCAACCCAGGCGTGGTATCTACGATCCTTGTAGTCTTCCTAGGGGACGAGGAAAAGCGATTTACGGATGCGGGTAAAGGGGATTCGGAGGAGGAAGGCGTCACGATAGCGTGGCTTGGAAGCGGAGAAGCGGACAAGGACACAGTGGTACCACGCCTGCTACAGCGTGCCTTCATCGTCTCCGGATCGTTCGAAGGTAAAGGGTAGTCTTCGAGTTCGAAACCCATCCTCTTGCAATTTCGCGAGACCCCTTAGATTTGATTCAAAGAACGTGGATGACTTCAGGTGTCCTTCTAATGCTTGCAGACACTGTGGCCTGTGAATGGATGGGTAGGTAGCTTACAGGTAGAAAGGGACCGACTGACTCTAAGGCGAGGCATTGGGAGTCCCATCAGGCAGGATTTGGACAGAGAACAGTGCTGACCGTTTGTCGGGCGGGGTCGGGTATCGGGCCGTCGATATAAAAGTACGATGTACACAGAATTCAAACTAGTGTGTGTGTCGCAAATATGTATCACATGGTAATGAGGTAAACGTATATGAGGACCAAAACTAAAGGTGCTCACTAAACTTTACGCAAACCGTTATATCATCCTGTTTATACGGTATGGTATGTGCGCGCTGGTTCGGGTTCTCACCTATTTTGAAATAAATAGAGCAGTTCAAGCATGGGAGAGACCCTCAATTTCTTTAGAAGTGGCTTTCAATGTAGCAAAATTAACAGTTGCGTCGCCAACAATGATTCGAACATTATACTATGCGACATTCGTCAATCTCGTTTTGTTAACTGTACAATAACGTATATAGAATAGTCTGTCCGCAAGTCCAAATGGATGGATGGCGAATACTGAACACGTGATCGTGTGTCTGCTAGATCCTCATTCTGGTGCTCGTGTCAAAGTCTCACAAACCAATTTCACAGATCGTCTGTTTCTTTGGAAAGCGAGGTCGTGATCGGGAAGCGCTCGCTCCTCGTTTACGGCTGCACCCGCACTTATGTATGAACGTTTGCTACGAAATAGCACGCACCGAGGCACACCGGTCATTTCCACCTCGTTGGCACTGTAGACCTTCGATCTCACCATGGTGCGTCTTTAATTGTCATTGAGTATTAATGACAAACCTGAAAAGAATTTTTAGAACTCGCATGCCCCGACGAGTTGCGTTCAGGGTTGAGGCAAGCGTTTCGTCATTCCTCTGCCACTCCTCGCGAGATCTTCGTGCAGCTAGCGCTTGTTTGGGATGCGGGACGATGTTCAAAGAGCTAATGCGAAGAATTCTTCCAATGTGCGAGTTGAAACTAGAAGATCCTAAACGCCTGTAAATGGCAAATCGGGTGTGGGATCATCCATGGCTTTGTCAAATGTCGCATCGATGTTGTAGACGCGTGTGGCGACACGTTACACTTTTTACGGATAAGCGCTCTCCTAATCGGGACTCTCAAACTCTTACCTTTTCTCACCTTCTTGAACTGTCATCTTACAGCCGCTTCGTTTGGATATCAAAAAGAAGCTTTCCGCCTCTTCGGAACGTGTTAAATCGGTTGACTTGCACAACTCGGAGCCATGGGTGCTCGCTGCGCTCTACAGCGGCAACGTCATGATTTGGGACTACGAATCCGGCAGTCTCGCCAAGTCTTTTGAAGTCTCCGAACTCCCCGTGCGCTGCGCGAAATTCATTGAACGTAAACAATGGTTTCTGGCGGCATCGGATGATATGCGCCTGCGCGTTTTCAACTACAACACGATGGAAAAAATCAAGGAGTTCGAAGCGCACGCCGATTACATTCGTTCGCTCGAAGTACACCCCTCTCTACCTTACGTTTTTTCGTCGTCGGACGACATGACGATTAAGCTTTGGGATTGGGATCGTGGCTTCGATTGTACGCAATTGTTCGAAGGACACGCGCATTACGTAATGCAAGTCAAGATCAACCCCAAGGACACAAACACCTTCGCTTCCGCAAGTCTCGATCGGTCCATCAAGGTGTGGGGATTGGGATCTCACGTCCCGCACTACACCTTGGAAGGTCATGAGCGTGGTGTCAATTGCGTGGACTATTACCCATCCGGTGATAAGCCTTACATTCTATCTGGAGCTGATGATCGTACTGTGAAAATCTGGGACTATCAGGTACGTGCACAAAAGTTTAGATTCGTCCCACTTGTCAGGCAAAATCTCAACTTCGCATATTATTCGTAATAGACAAAATCCATTGTACATTCCCTGGAAGGCCATACACACAATGTTTGCGCTGTCATGTTCCACCCCAAGCTGCCCATCATCGCTTCCGCTTCCGAAGACGGTACAGTCCGTATTTGGCAGAGCACCACGTACCGTGCGGAAACCACCCTCAACTACGGTATGGAACGTGCGTGGGCACTCGCCGCGTCGCCAGAATCCAACAAACTGGCAATAGGTTTCGATGAAGGATGTGTGTGTATCGAATTGGGCTCAGACGATCCGGTTGCTTCGATGGATACAACCGGAAAGGTCGTTTGGGCGACCAACAACGAAATCAAAACTGCTTCGATCCGCGGTGTTGCAGGTAGTGGCGAAGATGCCTTGCCCGATGGCGAACGGCTCCCGGTAGTCCCTCGTGATCTGGGCGCTTGTGAACTATTCCCGCAAATGCTTCGTCACAACTGCAACGGACGCTTTGTTGCTGTGTGTGGCGATGGCGAATTTATCATTTATACCGCCCAAGCACTTCGCAACAAGGCTTTTGGGCAAGCTCTAGACTTTGTATGGTCTGGATCGGGTACTGGAGACTATGCGATTCGTGAAACGATCAATAGTGTGAAAGTTTTCAAAAACTTTAAGGAATCACAGAGTATCGTACCTGCTACTGCCTCAGCTGAAGGCTTGTTTGGAGGACAAATGGTCGGAGTAAAAGGCGGCGACGGTGCTGTGTTGTTCTATGACTGGGATAGCGGCATCTTCGTTCGTAAAATTGATGTAAACCCGAAAGAAGTGTACTGGTCAGACAGCGGCAACATGGCACTTTTGGCTTGCGAAGGAACAGCGTACGTTCTCTCGCATAACGCCGAAGTGATGGCTCAAGCGATTGTATCTGGGCAGGTCTCTCCTGAAGAAGGCATCGATGGTACTTTCGATCTTTTGTTCGAAATAGATGATACGATCACGTCCGGAAAGTGGGTTGGGGATTGTTTCATCTACGTCAACAACGTCGGGCGTCTCAACTACAGCGTTGGTGGGCAGATTGAAACATTGGTTCATTTAGATACTTCGGCGGGCGGGTCAGTACAGCACACAATTCTTGGATATCTGGCCAAGGAAGACCGAATATTCCTGATCGACAAGTCCTTGAACGTTGTTTCGTACAAGGTTACTTTGGCGGTATTGCAGTATCAAACAGCCGTCATGCGCGGTGACTTTGATTCGGCTAATGAGCTGTTGCCTTCAATCCCCGAAGAAGAATATACCAAAGTCGCTCGTTTCTTGGAATCTCAAGGATTCAAGGAAGAGGCGTTGGCTGTGACGCAGGATCCGGATCACAAATTTGACTTGTCGCTCGAGCTAGGCCAAGTCGATTTGGCGCACCAGATCCTATTGGAAACGCCCGAAGAGGACAAGGAATCGACCGACACACAGGCGAAGTGGAAACGGCTCAGCGATGCTGCCCTTAAGGACACCAATTTGGAACTGTGCGAATCTGCCAGCATTTCAAGCAACGATTACTCTGGACTGCTTCTTTTGTACTCGGCAACTGGAAATCTTTCGGCGATGGAAAAGCTGGCGAAGCTCGCATCGGACGGAGGAAAGACAAACGTAGCTTTTGTCGCGTACATGCTGACCGGCAATGTAGAGGCTTGCGCCGATTTATTGATCGCTACCAAAAGGCTGCCAGAAGCTGCATTCTTTGTGCGAACATACTTGCCGTCCCGAATCGAAGAAGTTGTGGCTCTTTGGAGAAGAGATCTTTCCTCGATTAGCGAGTCAGCGGCAACTGCTCTTGCTACTCCATCAGAGAATGCCACACTGTTCCCGGATATGGATGTTGCTTTGCAAGTCGAGCAAATGTTTCTAGGACAACGAGAGGCGACGAAGGCTACGGGTATCCCCGCATCGGAGTACCTGAGTGCCAAGGACGACCTGGATTTGAATTTGATTGATCTTATCAAAACCCGTTCGCAGCCGGCAGTAGACCATTCTATGGCAGAGACTCATCAATTGGTGGATGAAGAAAAGGAGGCAGACCCCACGGACGACCATGATGATGAAGAGGATGCCGATTTAGCTGCTGTACGTGAAGCCGAAGAACGAGGAGCGAGTGAGGCTGCAGCGGTTGCTGAAGTACAGAGGCCGGCGGAAGGAGCGGCAGAATTTGAAGACGATGTACCGTTAGAAATGACTGAGGATGTTCCTGGAGCGACGAAAGAAGTAGACCGAGACGATAGTGGATTCGACGAGGAGTGGTAGATAAGGTGGGCTTTACTATTTCTACCAATAAACGATATGAGAAATGAGACAATTTGATCATACCATGAACTGTGCACTGTAAATCAGCAAGTTCTCCCTTACCCACAGGGTACCGGTAGATATATGGCTAAGAAATCATCTGCACAAAGATGTGGATACTATAGGGTTAGGGTTTCTCCGTTTGAGAAAGGGAGCGAGGGGCACACGAATCGCCGTCGGGCTATATATAACGTTATCTCCTAAACGATCGGTACACCGGCTAGTTTCAACTATAGCACTCCATTTGTGCCGTCTCGCGTTATTAGCATTCAGTGTAAATCGAGTTCATTTCCCTGCTTGGTTTGCAGATAGCGGTCACTGGCTACAAAGTACTCTGATTACGCGTCGGACATCGACCATGGTAGTACAGCACCGTCAACGACCCCCCAACAAACCGTTCAATCCTTTTGGACGCGGTGGTTCCGGTCCCAGTCTCTCCTACAACGATACGCGCTACCGGCACACTGCTTCGCGTAACACTTTTCGCAATGCCGCCGGCGCCAACGCTCGAGGGAGCTTTTCCGGGTGTCTCTCACCGGCGGTTCTTTTTGTCTTGGTAGTGATTGCAACTATTTCCTCGTATGGCTTTATGTCGACTCCGGAGCCCAACGGTCCGGTCGCGACATCCGATAAACAGGAAGGAGGCGGCATCGGAGCTGGGGCATTGTCCCCCACAAAGTCTGCGTCCGGCGCTCTTGATAAATACGGCAAGAGCCAGAGTTCGGGCTCGGCACGACAGTCGGATTCCGCTATGCAAAAGTCGGGCCATAACGAATATGCAGAGCCCGAGTTTCCGTATCATGAGCAGCGAGATACAAACGTGCAAGCCTATTCGTACGGTGATGCGGCTGAAGAGGTCGCGTTTCCAGAAATCCCACCAGATCTCAATACAAGGAACGGTAATCCCTTTGAGCACCATCGTAATCAAAATTTGGAAGAGGACAAGCAAGGCGGCGTCCATTCGAATTCAGGACCCTCAGCGGACCTTCAACACCGCGAAAGTCAATTAGTAAATGAGGAGAGGCAAGGCGACTTCGATGTTAAAACAGGACCCTCAGAGGATTCTGAACACGTCGTGAGTCTACCATTGACAGAGGAAGAGCAAGGTGACCTCGATGTTAAGACGGGACCATCAGAGGATTCTGAACACTTCGTGAGTCTACCATTGACAGAGGAAGAGCAAGGCGACTTAGATGTTAAAACAGGACCCTCAGAGGACCGCGACCACATCGGTAGTCCACCGTTGGTAGAGGGACGGCAAGGCAACTTAGATGTTAAGACGGGGCAATCAGAGGATTCTGAACACTTCGTGAGTCTACCATTGACAGAGGAGAAGCAAGGCGACTTAGATGTTAAAACAGGACCCTCAGAGGACCGCGACCACATCGGTAGTCCACCGTTGGTAGAGGAAGAGCAAGACGACGAAGAGTCCAACAGGGGGTCCTCAGCGTACCACGAACGCACTACCAACAAGAGCTTGGCTGAGGAGGAACAAGGCGACGAAGAGTCCAAGACCCGACCCTTCGAGGATCCAGATCACGAAGGCGAAGACCAAAATGATCCTGATGCTGATGAAGCCAAAGGCCTTTTACCTCAGATCGATTCGAACGATACTGTTGTGACGGACGTTTCAATTGAAAAAATGCGATTTAAGGATGAGCCGTCGTATCTGTTGCAGAACGCGGAGGAAGGTAAAGTACAAGACAATATTGAAGTGGAGCGATTCGGTCATTTGCCTCCTGGAATGCTTGATACTGAGACAAGCTTGGGCAAAAATTCCCTCAGCAACGAAACAATTGAGGAGGATTCTTTTCCATCTCCTGTCGAGATCAGCCAGGCTGGAAATGTAACGGATGCAGACTCCATCGCAGCCGACAGCAACTCGACGCAGCCATACTTGCAGGCCAATGATACTGGCTTTTCAGGTCGACATACAATTCAGTCAATTGCAAAAACTTATGCGAACAAGTCAGGGACTTTCGTTTCGGAGAATAAATTTAATACAATGTTTGCCGGCCCAACGGGCGCCCACGATAAGTCTGCAATCATCGAAATACCGTCGATTGTTGAAGTCATTGATGGAAATTTCGAAAATAAAGGCAACTCGTCAAAGTTAAAGTCTGCATATGTCGTCTCGAAAGAAGCCGACGAAACTGGTTCCCTTGCTGGCAATGCCAGCCCTTCTGCAGAAACCAGTCCCATAACATCGGAACGAGGCTCCGAGCCGTGGTCAATGGAGTCGATAAACAATTCGCTTATAACAAAACCCGTGGACGCATCTGAGCTTGAGCATAAGCATGTAAAAGACTTGGTGCAAATAAACAGGATCAGTGAAGAGAGCGGTGGCACGCAGTACAAAAAGTCACTTAATGGTGGGGAAAACGATACCGAGAATTTGTCGACCCATTCTAAGCTGAATGTAGTACCGTCCACATTTTTCAATGAGAGTGCGCTCACATCACCGGAGGCCTTTATCATGTCCAAATTGACTTCTAACCACTCGGGATGGCCCGATCCCGTGACTCCGGCCAGTCTGGTCGAAAGAAGGGAGATGGATGCGAACGTCACTCAGCTTTACTCTACTGGCTCTTCTTACATGTCCATTGCTACGGAAAAGAACGCTACAGGAGTCGCAAAGACTCTCACAAAAAGCGCTAAAAGGAAGCCTTTTGAGAACACAACCGAACATGTCAACATCAAAGGCTATCTCAAGGCAGATGGGGCAACTAGGCCGAAAACAATGATCGCCACAACGGCAAAGTCCAACATCACCAACATTGCCGTTTCTCAAGCGAGCTTGTCGGCGTCTGATGCAAACGTGACCGAGTTGGAGTCCGAAGCCTTGAGGAACATCTCCAAGACTGATAGAGACCATCCACACCGTTCACTCAATTTGAGCGCTGCCACTTTTCATCAAGAGTCCGTTTTGCGGAACAAAACGCACAAGTTTCTGCACGATAAAAAGACGAGACACTCGCACGGAAAGTCTCCGGACAAGACTAGGTCTTCTAACAAAGAAAAACAGATTGACACCACTGACAAAAACTCCGCGCTAAGCCCGACAAGGAATACGACTTTAGTGGTCAAGGAAGTGAAGAAACAATCGCGCGAACAGAATGATCCGCACGTACACGACGATGATACTGGTCAGCATAGCGAGTCAAGAAACACTACGATTCTCAAAATGCACAAGTCCTCGGCGCGCAAATCGCTACGAGTAAAATAGTCGTAGTTTATTGGAAATACCTCGCTGACTGCTGGTGAATACGGCAAATGTAGAGAAGCACTTTATTATTAGCTCAATGGGCTTTAGAATGCAACAGTTCGTTGACATAATTTGTGCCGTCCGCGCGGATCCTCTCCTGGTAAATATACTATGGTCCTGTAACATTGGGTCTCTATTTTTACACCGGTATCCTGGTCTTGTCGAAGATATGCTACAGTCGATTGATACTGATTCCTTTGGCGGGCAGCTCCCCTCACACCCCTTCCTACTAGTTGAAAATGCTATATCCCCGCCCGTTCCAGTGCCTCCATTTGTTGCTGAAAAAAGGTCCGTTGCATCTTGCCAATTGCTGGCCACACAAAGCGACCTGTAAGGGTAGAGGATGGTTTGGACACGGACAAGATTTCAACTTGTACGACGCCGTCATCTCGATGCAAAACTGTCACGCGTTCTTCTCCCCTCAACCAGTGTCCAGTAGCGGTGGCATAGGCCGTCGCTGAGTAGGTAGTGCCCGGTCCACGTTGATCAATAAGATCGTACACAACCGAAACGGGGTTGATCACGTATAACTTGGGCAAAAAGGGGAGCCGCCGGAGACCGGCTGTTGTGAAACTAACGAGTCCCTTTCCCGGCTCTTCGCTAATTTGTACAACGCGGTTAGAGTGTAGTGGGGCATAAGCATCTTCGTACGCCATGGCTGCATACCCACGTCCTTCGAATTTTGGATGGCTTTTTTGCAAGGCTCGAGGTTCTATAACCCGCATCCCTTTGTCACCTTGCGAAGAAGTAAATTCCCAATTTAGTGCAGCATCTCTCACGCGCTGATAACAAGCAAAACCTCTTCCGACGTCTCGGCGAAAGCGAAGTACTCTCCAAGTCGATTCTGCCAAATCTTGTTCGGGGCAGGCGGTAGGCGGCCACCATTCTTTCTGTGTTGGAGATATTGTGGTAGATATGGAAGAGGGATCTTCTGAGATGCACCTTGGAGGGTACGAAATCGAAACAGGCAAAGTCGATGTCGATTCTCCGTGATCCACTAAGAGATCAACATGCAGGGAAGGGTTTGTCATTCCCACCGAATCATGGTTGAAATATGCCGTACCCTTTCTTGCCCAGAACCAGTTGCTTATGCGTTCCGACGTCGGCTCTTTTGTGGTTATCACGCTCCCGGATGCGGTAGCTGTTCTAGAGCGGGCTCGTTCGAGTCGTCGATGGACTTTTCGACGGGCGCATCTCTGCCGAAATCGTGCAATTTTACCACGAGACAATCTGACGGCATCGTGAGTCGCCAAGCCGGAGGACGCAGCTGCTTCAATCAGGTACGACAATAGCGTGACATAGACGAAAAACAATAGCTTTGGTAGCGCCATGGTCGGTGTGGAAGGCTACAGAGGACGATGGACTCCCTTTTCAAAAGAAGTGACGAGAATCCACCTGTCAAAATCTCTGATAGGTCGTGATTTGTCGGATGTCGTGAATTTTCATTTGACGTGTGGTGTACCGGTACTCGGAAATAGTTTGGATTGGAAGAAAAAGACTCCTACGACAGCTGCCATGGAACCATCGTGTCAAATCGAAGACAAACGTCGCTCACGGGTCCTAGTAGCCATATGGGATTCGATGTCTAAGATTCCAAAAGCGGCTTTGCGTCATGTACAAGACTGCAAATCAATTCGGGTTTCGTTTCAGCCAAAAACTGGAAATCCATCAGAATTGACCATGGAGATGAGGAACGAGATTCCGCAAGGTGAGCTCTTTCCCGTCACGTTTTTCTTGGAAAAATCTTCTTCCGTTGGAGTTGATTGCAACAGATCAAAGAATCGTCCGGTGAGTCCTCGTTGCTGGATTCGCAATGAGTGCGCATCGTAGGAGAAGTCGCACTTGGTCGCAAAACCGCGGAAATGGTAGTATGCCCGATGCGTTCGGGTCCATACAGGAAGAAGGAATCAGCGCCACTCCATACTCTGCGCAAATAGGAACAGTACGGCAAGGGCCACTTTGTATCGGTCTTGCGTTGCTTTTCGTTATCCCGATGTGTACGTAGTTCATTGATTGCTTCTTTACCTTGCAGGTAACACTTCTCGTCTTATCTTGGTTTCCTGCTTTTCCTATACTTTAATGCCATATGCATCTGCTACAGTAATCCTTAGCTTCACTGATACTACCATCGATAAATCAGTACAAGAGGCTCATAACGACGTCAGAGCTGGAGGGGCATGGGTACCAGTGCGAGACTCCTCGGAAAATGTCGTGCAGGGTTTTGATCCCAAGCAACAGCAGCAATCACCCCACTCAATACCAGACACCGTAAAAGATATGGAAGATGCCAACTTAGAACGATGCTTACTTCAAAGTATTAAATCGGATACGGACGGAACGGTCTCGAAAGAGCGGCTTATAGTCGAGGCACCGAACCGAGTGCTCGTAGCCGTAACGGAAAAGGAAACATCGGATTGGATATTGCTACAACACGCAGGGATCTTGATTCCTCCCAGGACCAAGCAACCATCACTAACACCTGTTGAAGGACAAATCCTGCACTCGTCCAGACATCCATTTGACTTGGCGAAGAAGATGAGCCGCGAACAGCTCGGGCTCGTCTCGCCACATACATCGCAACTTTATGCCTCTCGAGAGCAAATACAATTCGATGTGGAAGGAATCTTAGACGGTACTCTACCTTCCAAGTTACAAGACGATACGCATTGGAAATATCTGGGTCGGTATCGGAACGATGCAGATTACGGTGGCGGCTTTACCTTTGTCTATTTCTTGAAAAATGCTGTCACAGTCAAGAGTAATTCCGTAAATACTAGCCGGCTACTCCCGGATCCTTGGAGCCGAATCCCAAATCAGATCTCCCTGTCGACAGCACAAGTCCGTAACGCGCTCACAGCGGGAGAGTTTGGGACGCTAGCAAGTGCGCTTGCGATCAGTCTCGCCTTGCAGCACGTCTAGAGGGATCCATGAAAGATATAATTCTCAACGAAAAGCTGACTATATTCCTGGTCTCATTGACTTTGGCTTAGCACATAGGATTCACCCAACAACAGGTTGTGAAAATAGCTGTTTCGACTCAGCGTAGAGCAGAACTATTCGAGTAGCTTGCATTTTAGTTGCTCTACACCGATAGAGTGCCTTTACTGCTGGCCGTTGCGCCAGCACGTCGACTATCCACCATGGCACAATACTTAAGAGCCTGGCCAAAAGCAATTGCTACAGCTTGAACGGTGTCTTCCAAATTGTTTGTGGCATATACTTCCAGAATGTGTACCGTCATGCGGGCATTCACCACGATCGAATCCAAGATGTGTTCAAACATTTCCAAAGACAGATCACCGACCATTTCTTCCCCATTGTCTAGACCAAGATTATGCGTAAAGCATGGTCGATTTGACAGATCCATGGTAACTTCAATTTTCGTTTGATTCTGTTCCGCTGACGCACACCACATACGATTCAAACCTGCCTTGGTACCAAGGGCGTCCGTCAATACTTGTCCCAAGGCGATTGCCACGTCCTCGGCAGTGTGATGTTCGTCGATCCATAAATCGCCGTGACAGGTCAAATCTAAACTCATGCAAGCAGTGGTGGCGAGTAAAGTCAGGAAAGTATCCAACGTCTTAATGCCGCAATTGACATGGACACCTAGTTCACTGCCGTCCATGCGCAGCGTTGCAGATATAGATGTCTCCTTGGTTTTTCGTGTCACACTCCCTTGACGACCCAGCACGGTTCCCGCTTGCCAGTTTTTACTTTCCGGATCGTACAGTTGCAGGGTCCTGGAAGATTCGGAGCGGGTATCGATACCATCCAGCAAGTTTCTGATCGCTCGCGCAAAGGCTTTGAAAGACGCTTCGACAATATGATGAGCGTTGTCTCCTCGCACCTTGCGAAGTACAATAGAAATGTCGGCGTGTTCGGCTAGACATTGCCAAAAGATTGCTAGCTTGTCAGTTTCCATTCTTCCAATTGTCTTTCTGCCCGTAGACGGGAATGTACCGTAAGGCGGGAGTGTGAAGCTCGTAAGCTCTCCAGCATGGACGCGTTTGATTTCGCACGCCACGAGAGCTTCATCCAGTGGACAACAGAAACGTGAACTGGTTCCTGCCGTCGCACTTTGAGTCAAAAGTCGCTTGAATTCGGTACCAATTTTGCTTCCAACCAAACTCATGAGCTTGGCTTGGTCATTTTGGGCGTATCGATTATGATTCTGCGTGTCTGCCGATTCAAATACAAATCCATTGTCACCGTTGTTTTCCACCTCCGCGAAATCAGCAATCGTCAAGCTTATCCCGATTTGTGCATGCGAGTTGAACTGGTCGATCATGTGGTCCAAATAACCCACGCCTGTTGAAATGGAACCCTGCGGCTTTTCTAAATCTTCGCAAAATATCACATTTCTATTGAAGCGATTGGAAGTCTTGGGGAAAGGAGGAGATCGAAGAGGATCATCAGTAACTGTCATGGCTCCTACATGTATTACTTATTCGATTGGCAAGGCTTTGTGTTTCGCCATTGTGCTGGGATGCTTTACAACAGTTCAGCGATGTTAAACGTGTAACATTACCCGAATGCCTATACGGGAATCGTCCAGACAGCGGAGGAAGATAACGCCAAAAGACCCGGAATGCAAAAGTCCATATTCTACCACAGAGGTGCGGCATCCACCGAACTTTATCTAACATTAATGTCTGTCAAGATAGAAGTGAAAATGCTTGATGTATACCTTAAATGTGACGAGGTCAAAAGACGTGATTTGGGGATAGCGCTCCGTGGTTCAATTCCATGGCACGTTAATTTTGACAAATGTCTACCGGAACGTTGACTGACATAATATCAAATCAACTTAACTTCAAACTTGACGACAATCTCAGTGCTTTCGTCGCATCTGCCTTTCTTCTTTTATATTGCGTAGAGCATGGCAGGCATGAATACTGTAATCGCATCAGTGTCAGCAAACATATTTTGCTGACGCCCACAGCAAACGTGATCATATTAGTATTATTGATAGCGACCTTTTCTAACCTTCTCAAAGATGCCTTGGCTAGGTTCCACCCAAAGTCTGTGTGGAAGACATGACGTTACTTCACAAAGGGATATGATTGGGGAAATTGGCAGTTCCGATCCAAGACGATAAGAATAGCATGATGGTTTTTCTGCCCACCACCCAGTGTTCCATATTCGGATTGCGTTGCAATATCTGACGTAAATTGGTGATATGCCCACATACTATAGACTAGTAGCGGACGGATTCAGCCACACAATCAAGACTGTGATGTTGTCGTAACTTCCTCTACGAATGGCTTCTTCCACGACCATGGCAGCAATTGGGTCCCGGTCGATATCCTCCCCTTGTTCAATCAGCGCATGTATGAAGGCTACAACATCGGAACTCGTCATAACATCCCACAAGCCATCGGTAGCGAGCACCAAAAAATCATCTGCTTCATCGATTGGTAAAATGGAAACGTCGGGATCGGCAGTGACTGCAGGGCGCTCGGAGCGATCGCCGATGGCCCTCGACAGTGCCAAGTTTCCATTTACACGGTAGACCCCGGTCCCTGGAATAGGGTCGCCATGTGTGTCGACGTGCCCATGCCATATAACGCGCCCGCCGAGCGAGTGAATTCGATCGAGTTCGATGGGATCGCTCGGCTTGTGGTCACGAGTTAGCTCAATGGCAGTTTCGTTACGGCTGAGAATGGCTCTACTATCTCCAATATTCGCCGCAATAATGGTCCGTTTGGATTGTATCATCATTGGATCGGATAAGGTATTGCAGGACTCCTTGTCTGACGGAGAAGGCATCTTTTCTTCGTGCAACCACACGGCGACTGCCGTGCTACCTTGAAAGCTCCAGTGGCTAATGCGCTGGATGTTGCTATCCACTTTATACAGAGCCTGGCACAAGGCTTCTTCATATTGCCCAATTGTCGGTCCGACTTTGAGGTCCTCTAATTCAGTTCTCTTATGCGAAATTGTGGTGGTGATTGTGTGGTTCTCTGACGAGTTTGACGAGGTAGAATCGTGCCCCGCATCATCGGTAGTTTTTGTTGTTTCCGATATTTGCGCTCCCATTACTCGAGGTAATGCAGCTTGGAGCTCCGCGTATAGATTTTGACGAAGGTATCTGCTCACAGCTTTGCCGCCATGTCCGTCGAAGACAGCGGCAAAATCTGGGGCGCACACAAAATCGTCTTCCATGTAACCTCGAAAGCCTCGAACTGAGCAGGCGGAAACGGGAAAACTGTTCAAAAGCGGCTCTGGTGCTGGTCTGTTCTGAGCAACGTCGACGGTTGCTGATGTATCGGAATCTTGCTTCGACGCCCTGCCTCCGCCTCGTAAGAACCAAAAGTAGCGTGACTGTGATGTAGTCGCACAGAACGGTCGTCGTTTTTGGCGATCGAAAACAGCTTCACTCTGAAGCGATTGTGTGGTAAAAATTCGTGCAAGAGTCGCGCCCGCTACTCTCCGGTGCATTGCTGTCATCTGTAATACGGACACAATAATCATAGTATGGTACACGAAAGATTGATGCTGCCAAAGGACCATGGTAACGTCGCCTTCTAATTGTTGACGTTCCAGCCCATGTCGAGACAGAATTGGGTTTGACGGGTTGTCATCAATCAGGATCGATTTCCGGGTTATTTTATAGTACAGACCGTACTTATGGGGGCGCTCTCTACTTTTGTAGAGGTGGAACGGATAAATATCAGTGGTGGCGACCTTATGTATTCTTGAATAACAGCTACGCATGACACGCATTCTTCAGCTAATGTACATTTCATCTCGGTATGAGAAGGCGAGGCGTACCTGTTCAGTCTCTTAGTCGCTATAGTGGTGCTGGACATCGCGTGGATTTGGCACCTCTGGTTCAGGTCCCAGTTATCGGAGCTAGCAATGAATTACAGATCCTTTTAAACCCAACAAATCCAACTGTACTTGCGATCGGATGCGTTTGGATTCCATCTTGGCCACGTGCCATTTTTGCCGCTCGGGGTCGCAAAAAGATTGATCCCAATCGACACCAGGCAATCGCACGAGTTTTGCCACAGCCATTTCCTTACCCAAAAGGGCTTGCAGCATGGCAATTGCAACTACTTCTTCAACGCCATAAGAAGGTTGCGTCTGATCGTCGGTTAAATGTCCTTCAGAAACTAACTGAAATCCAGTGAGTGCAAGCTTTTTCAAATTCCACACGGCCATTGTATTCCAAGGTGCCGTTCGTCCGTTCAGTTCCACTTCCAAAGCTTCATTTCCATCCACTGATGCCTCGTATAGATGACCAGGCAGAAGAGCGCCGGCGACCAAAACGTCATCGGCTGCAGTAATATGTGACAGTAGAACATCTATCGATTCTGGCGATGCCATCGTTTCCGCGGACACAAATAGCACCTGCTTTGCTTTGCAGGCGTGAGTAGTCGCGAATGTGACCAACGCATTCAAGGCCGGAACGAACTTTCCCCAGGGAGATACCGGCAACAGGATAATCTCCGTCGATACGCTTGTATCTTCAAGGGCTTTGTCGCACGATCTCTGAACCGCTTTTACCAAGTCAAAGCCAGCAATTCTTTCTGTGGCATCGACGGCTACCACGCCTACAGCAGCTTGGCAAGAATGGGAGCAAAATCTAATAAAGGAAGCCACTTTGGCGTCCAAATCTTTCTGCAATGGTGGCGCTGAGGCTTTCCCAAGGTGCAGGCGAGTCGCGACCACCAACGCTCTGCAACCTGCTGAAGGATCAAACATGTTGCACGTAGAAGCAGCACAATTTGTTGCCGCCAAGATTAGTAAAATGGAAAATGAAGGAAGTGTGAAATAGACTCGGTTCATCTACGCCTTTCTTCATCAAGAACTGGCAGTGTCGTCTAAAACATTTGAAGGATGTTCGATTGTGATTTGTGATTGACTGTGAGATTGTTTCGTGCCAAAGTTCTGAACGGACATTTGCTAGACGGGCGATATGTGATATGTGACATCGCAATACGTCTTATGATGTGACAGCGAGTACAATTGCTCTTTCTTGGCTATGATACTCGTACAAAGGATGTAGCACAGACAAACCTTATCTACCAATGTTAGAAGCCTTTCGTGTCCAAAAAGCTGGTGCGAAGTATCGTACTTGTAAAGTATGCAGGAAAGCACCTCCCCCTCCCAAAATGGTAAGGGGCGGGGTGACAGGATAGGAAAAAACTGTTCCGGGAAAAGTGAAAAGGCATGTGGCTACCCCATTGAAAAATCAAATCGTTTTAGAGTTCTTACAAGGCTCAACAGGTCTGAAGAACATCTTACAATCCATGTGCCGTCCCCGAGCTTACATTGAGCTCGTATTCAAAGCCGCCAGATTAACCAGCCAGCCCTTCCTCTACTTGCCGTTAACCCAAAGTTAGGGTCGGAGAGATTGTCAATAGTGGTCTTGTAATCTGAAATTGTACTGTCACACTGAGCGTAACAACTGAGGTTGATCCAATTGCGTTCTTTGATGACCAACAAAGCGATTTTCACCTTCACAGATATCCACAATGGTCCGCAACTGGAAAATATCCTAGTCCGTGCTTTTTGAACGCCGCATTGTTGCGTGTGGCTATTATTTAATCTTTCTACTCGCTGCCGGAGCTAGACTAGCTAAGAATTAGTTGTAGGTCATACTAGAGGAGTCGTTGTGTTGAAACGGCGTCGGTGGACGACACGATTCATCTCTACATGTTACAGTCGTTGCAACACAGAAATGAATTCCTATTTCGTTTCCAGTTTCACTTCCAAAGATCGCCCGTTCGGACGTATGGCGGCCAGACGACAGCATCGCTGAAAATGTATGGCAATGAGGCGCCAGTGCCGTTCCTCGCGTCCTTTCGAACCGTCAGCACTGCGGAGACAATGGCACTCGCTATCAAGTTACCGCGTTGCACTGGGTAAACGATACATAGATTTTGATTAGTGTACCAAGTATAAAGGGGCTGCACAGCATATCATGCCGCGACGAAGCGGGCGTCTCCAGCTCAACGAAGTGCTGGAAGAGTCCAAACGCACCGCCGACGAATTCGTAGTCGTACCGCAGGCAGATCCCGGCAACAACAGCGTCATGGACGAAGGCGGGGCTTCTCCGTCGACGGTGACTGGCAGAAAACGTTCTAGGCAATCAAAGGACGATCATTCTGACGGAGTAGGGGATGATTTCGGGGAGAATGATCTCGAGGATAGCGACAAGGAAGAGGTGGGGAAGGAACCTGCAAAGCCTCGTGACGTGACGAGTATTCTGTCCAAATGGGGGCGCAAAGGTATGAAATCAAAAAGTATGCACGCTAGCACCGGCACCATTGATGGTAGCGACACTTCTCCCAATGGTTCAAGCGGAGTCCGGGAGGGCGAAAATAGCACTTTGTCTATTGGACGAAAAGACAAGGCTGAAGTGACGAAAGTTGCTCCGGATGCGATTCCGAAAAAGAAAGTCCCGAGGAAGACTAACGATGCACCCTCTTCCGGCCCCTCTCTTTTGTCCAATCTCACCCCCGGAATTCGTCCGCCGCCAGTTAATCCTCAAACTTCAAAGTCTAATTCTTCTACAAAGTCGTCCGCTATGCCTAGCAACAAATCTACTTTACATTCACAACCTGTAAAGACCAAAGAGTATACACTACCCGCATCAGTACGTACTCAACACATTACATCCGACTCCAACAAAACGGGAGACCTTCCACGATCTACTCAAGAATCAAGACAAGGTCTAGCACCACCGAATAGTGCCACTCAAGCCCAACCCCCTACAAGATTGATAGCTTCGACCTCTCTACCAGGCCTCCGAGTCGAGGAACGAAGACTCATGGCGCAGCTACAAGATACTTGCCATCGAATCAGCGACAGCGGTGCCTTACCGCTTCCGATGTCTCTAGCGGTAGATGTTAGTGGAAGCTTCTTACAAAATGCAGACAACCGTTTCGATTTCTTCGATACGAACAGTAACGGGGAAGTTGTTTTACAACGTCCCAAGCCGATTTTTCCGGAGGAGTTCGCTGCCGGTATGAGAGAGCACCCCTTGTCGTGGTGGGGCATTGTGGATCCACGCCTTGGCGAGAACAAATATCAGAAACTAGGAAAGGTACAGCATCAAGCTCACGATTCAGAACCCAGGCCATCAACGTTTCCCCGGCCAGGTCGAGAGATGAATGCACAACAATATCACAACCAAGGTTGGGCAGGAAACGGAGGAGGCTTCGTGGGTGGCCCTAACGGTCGAGGCGGTTATCGTAACAGCAGCCGACACGGTGGTGGCTATGGGCGGCCCAGTGGCCACAATGGAAACGGACCGCCACCCTCTTTTCGTGGACAACGCTAATTTTTGGTGTAAAAGTACTACAACAACATATGTCTACATCTCGCATATCACACCATCCATCCCTCTCTTTGCCTCGCCATTTTCTGAATCTGGCGCAAAGTCAAAAACAGCGATGCGCTGGTTACAGCTTTATCCCACCATGCGAAGTTGACTGTAATGAAAATCGTGGCCGGTACTTATTACTTTCAGGAAAGGGTACGTCCGGCTCATACGGGCGACGATTTGCAGCTGCTGACGAACACTCACAGCACCTGCCGGTGTAAAAGAGAGGTTACAAACGCAAAAACAAATCCATTATTTCAGTAGAGCAGTGTCACTGCAAAGTCCACATAGAACACTGGTAACCAAGACGTACCTCTTTCTCCGGCGATCTCGTCAAGATCCTCAGACACATTCGCGATTACTTTAGGTTGGAAGCGATGCCGATCGCGCCACATGATTGTCCGACACTCATGAATCAGCAGCATCAACATTCCTAAATCATCCCGACCAAGTACACATGGTGCAACATGACTTGCTAATTCAGACTCAGAGTGGCCGGGAGGTGGCGGCGGGTTATCCCGCATGACGAGCAGTCGATCAATGTCTGTCAATATGTCGCGGAATGACGCGAACGTTTCTTCGCGGCTTTTGCCAAGCTTCAAAAGGGCGTAGTACATGAATTTGAAGATGCGAGTAGAAAAGTAGCTGACAAGGAAGACTGGCGTGATCGCGGCTAGGTTCATATTGATGTCATTTGCTGACATCATTTCATCCATTGCGTTGAGCGCATTCATCATTTCCTTAAGAAGAGATGATTAGGGAAGTCGCCAAAAAACAAAAAAAGTTGTCCTTGCAGAGAAGAATCCAGCTTACCTTTTTCATATACTGCATTTCAATAAAGCTCATCCGAATCACGTTGTTGATTTCGTAAAAGGTTTTCATACTCTCTTCCTTAGTCTTTTCCACCATCGTCACATCCATTGCTTCTGCCATGGCGCGACGTTCTTCGGGAGACATGTGAGGATGGTAGTCCTCTAACCAGCTCTCAATCATCTTCTTCAATGTCTCCACGGCTTCGGCTCGGGCTTTACTGTCACTAAAGTTCTCCCGGCCCTTAAGAAGCTCGTTAAATCTTTAGCAAATGTGAGTGATGTCAATGTTCTGGTACCTGCATCTTCTAAACCACGACTTACATCGCACGTATTGGATCGCGCAATCTCTCCTTTACGAAAGATGAGACACTGCGAATAATACCTTGCACCAGGCCTTTCGTGTAGCCTTTACGCACAACTTGGGAGAAAAACATGGAGCATGTTGGCACAAGTGCCGCAACCATATACCAATTTCGGCGCAACCAAGAAGGCGGTCGCAATCGATCCAACCTCCGCCACCTCTGAATCTCCATCGCATCTTCCATCACATCCAGCAGTTTTGTTACTTCGTTTACCATGAGTGGCAAATTAGTGATAGCTATCTGAGCTGGTTTTTTGGGAGTGGGGTTTGCTGCTTGGCCTTCAATCGATCCAGACTGTAAGCTCGACATTTCTACAGTTCCCCCGCTGGCCAATTCAGCACTCGCCCATAGGGGCAATGGATGGTGACGGGCTGATGTGGCGGGCTGAGAGATCACTCTTGTTCCGTCTTCTTCGTACTGATCTTTGATCCAGTTGGAATCGAACGGTAGAGGCAACTGTCCATTGGCGGCGCGAAATAGTTGGCGCCGAGTCAGCGCAATGGCCTCGACGGACCATTCCGCCAAAATTGATGGATCATCCACGAAGATGCCGCCACCATCACGCTTCTGTACCATGACGTTGGCCATGACTTTTTTGGTTGAATGTTGGCGATCGCGTCGGCTTTTTCCGTGCTGCGAAATAGAGTGTGTGTTCATGTCTATGCCTACGTGGTTGGCGTCCACAACCGAAATGTTTGGCAAAGAAGACGCCGAATTACCAGTTGACGAATGCGATGGTTCGTGCACTACATCGGTTATATCACTCGACATGTGACGGTATAATGGCTCTCGTTCGGGCGGTTCCATTCTCCCTGCGGGCTGTCGATCACCTTTGACATCTTGCGGTTCTCCCTCCGACGGCAGGACGTTTCGTTCCGCATCAAAGCCAGCAACAGCGGCCCATTGCCCACCCTGTCCCAGTACACCCCACTGGGCGACACCTCGTTGCCAACCGGCCTTGAGCAAATGTTGCTGTAATTCGCCAATCGCCGCGCACCGTCGCGCTAGGACAGCTTGGATTTGGGAGACTTTCCGACCAACAGCTTGGTGATTGTATCCCGCCCGTGATGTCCATACTGTTGCGGGTGATTTCGTCCAACAATGTGAATTCGTAAGCTAGAGCAAGAATATATGTCCCACAAGGTAGCAACACACACGGTAACGGAAGAACGTACCGTACGGTCCCGCTTCAATCCAACTAAGGACAGGCTGTTCCCAACGATCCGTCCAAAAGCGCAACGACGCTTGTAGTTCAACTGCTTCGTCTAAAGCCATATCCCGCAAGGCTCGAATGGTTCCTTCAGCCACTTGGGAAGCCGTCTCCGCGTCCGAAACGGCTGTTTTGTGACGTGACTGTGTCAAGGGCGGAGTGCTGGGATCGCAATTCGTCCTCTTGCTGCTCGGTGTGTCGCGGACAGGGGTCAAATCATATTCACTCCACGACTGTTGCAGACTGGGAAGATCGGATGAATCTTCGTTTGCTTGTGGTATCGTCAGGGAAAGCGTGGTGTTGTCTCGCGACTCGCTGGTTTCGTGGAGTGTATGCAGAGGTGCTGTAATGGTGTCGACAATGGACGATGTAGGGATGCTGTTTTGGATGATGTTTTTGTTGTTGGGTACGAGTGTAAGTAAAGAACGGACAGCGGACATGCTATTGCGCTTCGAGTGCCGTCGTCCACGAACTGAATTGTAGGGGTTGTCCAATAGCATACCGGTAAGGTCGGGAGTCGAATATGTACCTCGTCGTGGATTGCTCGCGGCGCCGGGGATTGGCAAGGCCCTTCCACTCGTTGTGTCGTAGTTTTCGGCTTTGCGAAAGGAGCCGGCCCGGGGCGAAAAAACCCAATTCGTAAGCTTGGCGACATTGAAGATACTACTGTTTTTGTAGTTGTTGTTGTTGGCAGGCACATCGTTGGCGTACGGATCACCAGTGAGGTTGTTGGCGGCGCCAGTGGGTTGGCTGGATGTATTCCATGGATACTGTGTCCCAAACCAAGAATCCGGGCGGTTCTGTATCGTCGAATTATCCTTGTTGTCCTGATAAAGATTGGCGATCAGTCCCGAAACGCCGGAGTAGGTTGATTCGGCGGCTTGTTGTAGCGTGTTGCTGGCGTAATTCCAGTAGGATTGTGTAGCGGACGAAGATGTCGCGTTCCTGTGATGTGGGTTTTGGTTTTCTACCGGAGCCGTCGCCAGCAGGTGAAAATTTAGTGGCGCAGACGGATGGATCGCACTAGCGGCGGCGTCTACTCGTCGATATGTAGTGTCCGTTAACTGTAACACACTCGTTCTGGTATTGTCGAAAGGGTCGACGGTGGTATCGCCCTCGATGTCGCTACCACTACTGCTACTGCTGCCACTACTCGCCCATTGTGTGGCTTTGCTTGCGTTTTCTCCAAGTCTCCATGTCATCTTTTGATCAATTTATGCATGAAAGGTGCTGCTATTGGATTGTCGTGCCGTTCATTGTCAAGACATAACATACGCGTATTGGTCAATGGATGGGTCAGGTTTTGTGGCAGATGACAGTGTGACCTTGCCGGGCCCGGAAGAGACAGTCTCTTTGGGAATCTGAAAGTTGTCGGTTCGTCCTTCCGTCTTTTGGGATCACATAGAGTTGGGGGTTTTGGATTCCCAAGTCGTCACAGTCAGTCTTGTGGGGAAAGACGACCAGACCAGTACGCAACCGTATTGTGTGTCCCCTCGGAAACCAGGATCGTGGACTCTCAGCGTGGCTACTTTTTGTCACTCGCCAGCCCGAATCTCGGCCACATCTTACTTAGATGACCGGCTTGCGACGGCGTCCGAACTACGACGCACTGTACACCTTTTTATTCTCAGAGTCGATTAGAATATATAACATATACACATGAATTTCCTTCCGTTATAAACTGCCGGCTTCTCGGTTGGTGCTCGCACGAACGTGTGACTACACACATAGAGGCCGTTGCCGAAAAACCTAGATGGCTTGCTCGTTCGTTTCCATTGCTGTTACCTTTCAATCATGTAGATTGTATATACACACTCCAGAGCGTACCACACAAACATACACACATATACAAACGTACACTCTGCTGCTGTTGGGTGTAATTGGACGGAGAGACTCACGCAAGGAGACTACGAAAGGCGAGTCGATAAAAGTTGGTCGGTAGGTTTCCTGTGGACCGATAGTGATTGCCTCTACCGTCTCTTTCGTTCACAGGTCAATTCTCCGCACTCTGTACAACTCCAGCTTGATGTGTTTAAATTGATTGATCTATTACATTTCAATTAGACAACTGCCTGTGACACACACTCTCACGATTCCGAAAGGAAGGACTCGCTTCGATTGTAAGCTAAAGCTTCGTTCCTTGCTCTCTCGCTAGACCGCACTACGTTTAAAAGGGTCCGCTTTCGGGTAGTGCTGCTCCGGCAGAGAATCTTTCCCCCGGGGCTAGCAGGTTTGTTACAGGCGCTCTGCGTACATTTCGACCATGTTTGGCGATCGGAGATCTCCCGCAGCGCGTCGGAGAGCGGCGGGGAACCGACAGGCTCCGCAAGCACCGTCACATCCGCAAACACGCCCGCCGCAACCGGTACAGACCTTTGTGCGGTCCCCGTACGACGACGAAGCGTCGAACATGTCCTCCCGTCGACGGAATCTCGCTTTATTCAAGTACGGATCTACCACAAAACGCAGTACTTCTTCGATGGATCGATCGAGACAGCACGCCAAAGAAATTGCGCTCAAGCTGACAACGTCGGCGAGTCTCCCCAATTCCAGCTTTGGGGAATTTGCCGATTTCTCGTCGGCCTTTGGATCGACAGCGACGCCTGCACCGTTCACGACTGCCACTGCTAGCAGGGCTACTACTACGACTCGAAGTAGTAAAAAGTTGAACGATCAAGGACGACAGAATCAATACACGTCGCCGAGGACATCGTCTCAGCCTCCCGTCAAGAACGAATTTTTTGATACGGATCCCTTTCCGGACTCTATAGGAGCCACACCTGCCGAATCCCGAGAAGAACCGCGACGAGCACCCCCATCACTGCCGAGCAAAGAAGATGCTTTCTTTACCGCAGAGTTCGGTCAAATGTCCGTCGATACCCATCCAAATCGATCGACAAGTGCACAGTCTTCCTCCTTTGTGGTCGCGGAATGGCCTTCGGAAGAGCAATCGATGGCTACCATGCCCGCTAACTCATCAATGCAGAGTCACTACGCCATGTCGCATCAAGAGCAGTATCAAACACGGCCACAAACACCTCCCCCACCACCCCCGCGACCGAAACAACGGACACAACGAAGGGTCACCACACCACCACCAAATGAAACAAGAACCACTCCGCGACGATCCGTTCCTGCCTCCCTGGGGCATGAAGCATCGACAACACCCAATCAACGGTTGGTCAACGACCCAGCCGCCGTCTCACCCAATCCCTCCGTGAACTCGAGCGGAACCGCTGCTGCTAGACGAAGGCTGCGCGCGCAGCGCCGCAAAGGCGGTGAGAGAACGGACCATGGAGACCGACAGTCCGAGCCGGAGAACACCCTACTCACAACGCCTCTTTCTGCCAAACGACACGACAATTTCGATAATGTACCGGTAAACAGCGGTCACAACGCGACGACGTATGCACCAACAACGGCAACACCACCGTCGTCACGGAAGCTGCAGGATCATACCGCACCCCTCTCCAACAGAGCGTTCTCATCGGCTGCTCTGAAGTCGACGAATCAATCGGCGGGTTCATGGTCTACACAACACAGACCAGACCTTGGTGCCCGACAGTCCGAGCCGGAAGACGCCCTACTGACAGTGTCAGTTTCTGGCACCCGACATAGCACTTTCGATAATGCCCCGGTAAACAACGGTCGCAGCGCGACGACGTATGCACCAACAACGGCAACACCATCGTTGTCACGAAAGCTACAGGATCATACCGCACCCCTTTCCAACAGAGCGTCCTCATCGGCTGCTCTGAAATCGACGAATCAATCGGCGGGTTCATGGTCTACACAACACAGACCAGACCTTGGTGCCCGACAGTCCGAGCCGGAAGACGCCCTACTGACAATGCCAGTTTCTGGTACCCGACATAGCAATTTCGATAATGCCCCGGTAAACAGCGGTCTCAGTGCGACGATGTACGCAGCCACAACAGCAACACCACCGTCGTCACGAAAGCTGCAGGATCATACCGCACCCCTTTCCAACAGAGCGTCCTCATCGGCTGCTCTGAAATCGACGAATCAATCGGCGGGTTCATGGTCTACACAACACAGACCAGACCTTGGTGCCCGACAGTCCGAGCCGGAAGACCCCCTACTGACAATGCCTGTTTCTGTCAAGCGACATAGCAATTTCGAAAATGTACCGGTAAACAGCGGTCTCAGTGCGACGATGTACGCAGCCACAACAGCAACACCACCGTCGTCACGAAAGCTGAAGGATCATACCGCACCCTTCTCTAACAAAGTACCCTCATCGGCTCCGGGGAAGTCGACGAATTTTTCGGCGGGTTCAAGGTCGATGGATCATAGAACTGACCATGGCGCCCGACCATCTGAGCCGGAGGACGCCGTACTGACAATGCCTGTTTCTGTCAAACGACATAGCAATTTCGATCATGCACCGTTGAACAGTAGTCACAGCGCGACAACGCATGCACCGATAACGGCAATACCACCGTCGTCACGGAAGCTTCAGGATCATGTGGCGCACTACTCCAACAAAACATCCTCGTCGGCTGCTCTGAAATCTACGATTCATTCGGCAGGTTCAATGTCTACCAACCGCTCCGTTTCGAGTAACACCACTACCAAATCGATGGGTTCCTCGACGACGAGTTCGGATGCAAATGTGTTCAATTCTCATATAGAATCGGCAGGATTCACTTTTGACGCCTTTGGTCTCGACGCATCCACTTTGAATCAAGAAGTGTCACAGGCCATGAGCGAGATTGACACAAACAACGTCATTGGCTTTGCTGACGAGTTTTCCTCTTCCTTGTGGATGGGTGATTCCCCTTCTTCATCCCGGTCGTCTACACCCAACGTTAGTTTGGAAGAGGCAGATGGCTTCGTGGATGGCTTTCGGGTAACTCAGCCGAAGCAGAATATTCCAATCGACGTAAAGGACTTTCCTTCGACTACGGCACAATCGCCAATGAATTTTGATACTTCATCGAGTCGGCCATTCGATGGTCATTCCGGACACGTCAATCGATTCAAGGGACACGGAGAATTTGCTGTTACCAAGCGGCCACCATTGATGGATGAAGAGACACCACTATCCATGAAAGGCCATTCGGAGAGCAATGCTACACCTCAACCGCTCGGGAATATCACGTCAGCAACACCGTTCAGATCATTCGGCGCCTTTACGGTCGCTGCCTCTAACTCCAAGGCTCGCGTCAAGAAGGTAACATCGACTTCAAAAAGTGGTTATATACAACGGCATCCCCATGCGCATAAGACAGTCCATGCTTCACCAACACGGATGCTGCCTGCGACGCCGTCTCAAAGCAAGCCAGTTCCAACCTCGCCAAGACATATGCAACCACAAAACGAAGTTGAATTCGTCGACGATTTAGAATCCGAGGAATCTACACCAAAAGCTTCGTTGGTTGAGGCTTCGGAAATCGGAGCGCGGTTGGATATTGGCTCAGAGTCCGATAATGGAGTAAATTCGGATTATATTGGGAGGCCGTCGAACCTCTCGTTGTTGAAGATTCCTGCTGCGACGGCATCGAACAAGGACAAAAAAAAGCTCAACCCCGACACACTGATGCCAGAACCGAACGAGACGGTTGCGAATGAAGAAAAGAAAGACGAAGACACAGGAGCAAGTCTGGAAAAGACAGTAGGTTCTCTCAAGTCACACTGGGAAAATCGAGTGTCATCAGCTCAATTCACGCCGCCAGCTTGCGTGGAAGGTTCAAGACGACCAGTAATCATTCCGCGCGAGGAGATTTCAGGCCTGCAATCAAAGTTAGGCGACAGCATTTTGTCACCGGAGAGATTGGAACAGCACCAAAGTGTGCTGTCAGAGGAGGCGCAATTGCCAATGGAAAGAATTACGACGAAAGCGGCCTTTTCAAGTATTCAGCATGGTTTGCGGTCGTCGCCTGCACTAGATGCGCACGAAACGAAAATGACCAAGTCGGAAGGCGGTGCAGCCGTTCGTCATTCACATTTAAGTCAGGTTTTGAATAGTCTACAGAAAAGCGAAAAAGAAGATTCGCTCAGAGATACACAATCTGATACAGGCGCGCCGGTCACTTTTGCCGTGAGATTGCGTAAGACGGGTTTTGATGATCGCACATGCTCGTCAGATGATTCAGAGTCGAGACAAAGTGGGCAAAAGAAAGAGGAAAACGAGACTGAAACGTCGCCTAGCGCTAGTGATAAGTCGACTGAAGAAATTGTAGAACACACATACGGTGAACGATGTGAGCTGGAGTTGCAAAAGCAACGCGAAGAGGAAGATAATTTGCAAGGCAGCAAAAATGGAGAAGAGTTCTCTGACCCGTATGCTCGACCTCAAATAATAAATCGTGTTGCGTGCAACAAGCAAAAAAGAGTTGACGAGTCTGAAGAGCAGCAGTCGGGCCATCAGCTACATTCACATCAGTTGAGTACTACTTCGGATGAGTGTAAAATAGAACACTATACGATTGGAGTTGACTCATCGGAACAGTCCGAGGGCTCCAGGCAAGACGAAGTTCCGGAGTTAAAGTCAGCTTCAACTACCGGTATGCTACAAGAGAAACTATCGCCGAGCCGTCGTCGTAATTCTGACCTCATTATTGAACCAGAGCACGATGACAAAAGCCATACCAGCGAACCGAAACCTCTTGTCCCTCCCAGTGCTGCCGTATCGCATTTGTTGATGTTGCAGCAACTGCAGCAACGCCAAGAACCTTCAGATCATAACTCTGTCGCTTCCGGTCGAGGAAGTCTTTCGGTTATGACTACTGATACAGTAGTGTCAGAAGAGAGTCAACCGCGGTCGACAAAAGCACACACTCCGAAGGCAACTATGATGATGCTAAATGCATTCCTAGCCGGCCGCGAGTCAATTACCTCCTGTAGCGAAGATAAACAAGCCAAGCCGGACCTCATCGATTTCGAAGGCGAGGGTTCAGATTTCAAGTCGCCACCCAAAGGTGCTCAACCCGCTCCAAATTCAAATCTTCCGGCGCTAAAGGACGATCCTACGTACGAACGGTACCTTAAAATGTTGAAGGTCAGTATGCCTCTCGAAGTCGTAAAACATGCTATGATACGAGATGGTTTAGACCCTACTGTATTGGATGGTGATCACAATAAGCCCGCAGGCATTCTGCTCAAAGACGACCCAGCATATCAAAAGTACTTCAAAATGCTCAACATTGGGCTTCCAATGGAAGCTGTAAAACATGCGATGGAACGCGATGGTTTGGATTCGCACGTAATGGACTTGGATCACAACCTCCCGGTGGCGAATGGGAAAGCGATTGTTGAACAGGAGCCGCAAGAGAAAGACTCACATCGCCGAGCCCGGCTTCATTGGAAAACGTTGCGCAAGGTCACGTCAAATTCGCTTTGGGCTCAAATTGACCAGGACGATGAGCTCGAAAATATTGATATCGACGAAGAAGAATTCCAAGAGCTCTTTCAAGTAGAGAAATCGGAGACGGTCACGCCAGTTAAAGCCGCCGTTGTTACTGAAAAGAGTAGTGCATCGGTCAGAGTAATTGACGCAAAGCGGGCGAACAATGGTGGTATTATCCTTGCAAGACTTAAAATGTCCCATGATGACATGGCTGATGCTGTGGACCGTATCAACGAACACGCTTTGTCCGCAGAACAGATAGAAAAAATGATTGAGTTTCTTCCAACCAAGGACGAACGCAAAGCTCTTGAAGCGTATATGCTCGGGGGTGGTCAGGACGCGGCAGAAAAATTCGAAGGACTTTGTGAATGCGAAAAGTTCATGGTTTCTATGATGACGGTTAAGCATGCGAAACAGAAAGTCAGAGCGCTTCTTTTCCGCCTACAATTCGAGACGTGCATCCAGGATATCCAAAAGGATACAGTAGTGGTCGAAGCAGCGTGCGATGAACTTAGCAACTCTATCCGGCTCCGTCAACTACTCGGCATTGTTCTTACGTTTGGAAACAGATTAAACACAGCAGGCAATAGGAAGCGGAAAGCAGGGGCTTTTACTTTGGATTCGTTGCTGAAGCTCAATCAAGCCAAGGCATTTGACAAAAAGACAACGTTTTTACAGTACATAGTACTTATCGTTCGACGAAACAACGAGCTCCTTCTTCGTTTTAAGGACGATCTTCCATCAGTTCTGCAAGCAGATAAAGTATTTTGGGATCAATGCGTCTCTGATCTTGAAGAGGTGGAAAACCAACTCGAAAATGTCCGTCGCATTGCCCTCCACCAGGCGAGGCAAGCCAAAAGTTATCGTCTGCCGCGGAAGAAAAGCCGCGGCGAAGAGAACGAAGAAGATCTAAGTGATGCTGATATCTCTTTGTCTTTGGAGGAAGAGGTTGAAGCGCTGAGAGCTACTCCGATTGGCCTATTTACTTTGTCGGCGATCAAGTACGTTTCCTCGCTGCGAGACAAGGTTGAAGAGACCAAGAGCAAGTTTGCTAGCCTCTTAGAGTATTTTGGCGAAGACGACAAGGAGATGCAGCCACACCAGCTTTTCAGCATCATCGTTTCCTTCAGCCGCGATTTCGAAAAAGCGAAGAATCAAGTTTTTACAGAGGAGAAGAGGAAGCAGCGGGAGGAGCGGAAACGACAAGCAAAAAGTAATGGCCTGGCGAATGATGGAAAGCCACTAAAGCCCTCGCCTACGCCATTGTCGGAGCCAAAGGCTTATAACGGCTCGAGTACTTCACCGTCGTTGCGGAAAGCGCTTGATTCGGAATACGAATCTTCAACACCAAGTCAAAGGGTTTTAGTTGAGACTCCTCTGGCTCGTCGAAACGATCATCTTCACTCTGAGAAGGAAAGTGCCTCAGAATTCGACGTCAGCATCGATAACAGGGGTGATTGTACTGATGCTGCTACGTCGAATCTTTCCATCCAAAGTCAATCATCGGGTGCAGCGCATCTTACCAATACCCAGGTCCCTTCAAAAGTCGAAAATATGCAAAGTTTTACTGGCGGTAGAGACGAGACGAGCACTTGTATGTCTTTCGACACCAATCCTCACGCAAAAGCCAATGAGGACGACAACGACAAACATAACGGCTTGGTAAGCACTGCAGCCAAGTCTCACGATTCCAGCGAGCAGAACCAACCGATTGCAGCTACACCCAGCATGAGGGCTGCCTTGAGAACCAAAGCCCGTCTGCGTCGGCAACGCTTTACGACCGCTTCCGTACAGTCATCTACTATTTCGATAGATTCGGGCGCAGAGGATGACTCCCAAATGACCCCCAACAGCGGCGAGCCTACAACAGCCGACATGGTTTGTGTTCAAGCTCCCACGTCTAATCAATCGGACAGTCGCAATCGTAGCAGCTTGGAGCAGCACATCTCTCAGCAAGCGGAAACTCATGAAATTTTTTCTATGGATGAGGCTTTAGAACTTGACTAAGTAATGCACTTGTTAAATAGCTTTGTACAATGCAGCTGTAGGCATCGAGATTGAGCTAGCTTCCAGCTAACTTTTTTCTTCACGCCTATTCACGAAAGACACGCAGACGAAGCAAATGATTTATAGGAGTATACTGCGTGGCATAAAGCGTATTAATAATGCAGCAAGCAATTTACTTCTTTCGCCGCTCACCCTTACTCTTGCTAATTGTGTGGTGCGCACGCTATAAGCTGATAAACGCTACGCCACTCCATTTTAAACACAATTGATGCGGCTCAGGACAACATAACAGGAGGTCCCCGAGTCGGTACGGAGACTGGTGGCCCCACCGGCGGCACGTCAGGCATCGGCACTGGTGTCGGCCATGCAGGCTCCGGAGGCAATCCTGGTGTATCCGGAATAGGCTGTACCGGACCCGGCGCTGGGCCAGGAGGATCCGGAACGGTAGGATCGGGAGTCGGGACGGGAACAGGGTCCGACATGTAAAGTTGAAAAAGGTAAGGGGAGTCCTTACTTTCGTAGTAACGAAAGAACTAAATAGTCACAAGAAGATGGAAATGTAGCGGGACGGTGTGAGCTTTGATGTTCCCTTGGGGAAGACAGGTCCTTCGCTGCGGTGCTTACTGTTCTTTCTGTACGAGACACGCCACCAAAGTTTGGCACAAATGCAGCTAGCTTTTGGCAGTAAAACAGCAAGATTGCCACAAAAGCAGTACTCTTACAGTTAAAGGTAACACAAGGCATGATTGCCAAAATCTTCGAACAATATGAAAGCTAAAATATAAGGACGTTGGCCGAAAGGCTACATATTCCATTCTCTTCGTTTACAGTCAACTAGCGAATTCGAAGCATGACGAAAGAGTTCTCTTAAAGGCTACGAAATCGAACACCATCGAAACTTCGATCACTACTACAGTTAGAGCAGCTTCAGGACTCATGTCAACGGCTGCGTCTGGCGAACGGCAAAGTTTCATTTCTCTCAAGCTTTTAACCTCTATAATTGCTCACTGTAGAAAGAGCCTACCAATTGTTGCGCTAGAGCACAGACGTATATCATAGAGGCCCTCGCTAGCACCTTCATTCTAGACGAATTACCGGTACTTACTCTTGGGTGAGAATCGCGTTAAGCCTTTCCTGTTGGTTTTGTTGTTTTGAAATGGATTTTGGCACTTGGACATCTAGATGACTTTTTCTATCCCATAGTCCTTAGTTGCCACGTCGCCAGCCTTGATTGCGACTTTCTAAGTTACGGTAAACCACAGACAAATGAAAAAATCCACATTCTCTGTCAAATTTCTCGCTTATCTGTTTGAGAGTGCAAATGGGTAGGTAGGTAGCCCAACATATTACTCCCTTCGAAAAACAAACCGTGTGTCTAAATTCAATCTATGCGATCTCGGGGCTTCCGATGAAAAGCTTTGTGTCCAAGGCAGTTTTCTTGTTTGCTTCACTCCGACGACAGCGCGCGGGTGCCTGGACTTCGCCACTTTCGGTGCGCCGACGATGCCCACGAGGCCACGGATCCTATCCTACGCAGTGTCTGTCACACGCCAGTCTACTGTCGGTAGCGGAATGTCTAGAATTGTACCATAATTCCACACGTAGCGGGGAACGTAGCATCCGCTTTGTCGACGGTTCTTGGTATCACAAGGGAAATCGAAATGGCTTGTTCGAATTCCTGAACGGACCCCGTCTACCCGACAGTGTTTACATGGACATGGACGACATTAGTTGCCAGACCGACCTTTTTCCAACTCTCAATCCCTCCGATCTGTACCTGATGCAGCCACCGCGAGCCTTGTTGAGTGCGTGGATGGACTTTTACAAAATTCGTCGTACAGATCAAGTGATTGTGTACGGACGTTCCGGCAGTGTCTTTTTGCCTCGCACTTGGTTTACCTTGCACGCTGTGTTAAGTCACGTCAGGGTAAGTATAATGCAAGGCAGTTTAGAAGACTGGATGCGCGCGGGTGGTCCACTAGATGAAGGAGTATTGGAACAGTCCAGCAGCGTAGTTAGGGCGGCTGATCTCGACTGGGAACAACCGACCAGGTACGACAGCAACAGCCAGTCACCGAGCGAACAGGCCGTGGTCAGCATCGTGGACGCGAACTACATGCTTTATGTAATAGGGGACAACAAGTGCAGTACGAAGATCTTGGACGCGCGGGGTTCCAGTTTTGCAGCGGGTCACATGCCCGGTGCGGTCCACATTCCGTACAGTAGTTTGTTGGTAGATCCGACCAGCGGAAGTCAATACAAACCGGCTGAAGAAATGCGGAAGATATTTCTTGCGCAAGGTGTGGATCCCACAGCGAATACTCCTCTTGTGTGTTCGTGTGGTAGCGGCGTTTCGGCGTGTAGTCTCTATTTGGCGCTACACGTTTGTGGACGTTCTCCGGAGCAAAGCACCAAGGTGTACGACGGCAGCTGGAATGAGTGGAAAACGCTGCCTTACACACCGAAAGAACAAGTGCCGAAAAAGTGAGTTCGCGAGAAAGAAGATTGCGAATAGGCGAAGGTGATAGTATGCGCAATACCGGTAGATTAATACCAATAGGAACGTTTGTATGTTGGTTGTTGGATTGTTGCAGACACAGGGCGACCTTGCATTTCCAATGGGTCCGTCATCGCAACAACATCAATAATTCGCATCGCTTCAATAACCTCTTGATAATGGAGAGAGTAGATAGATCGACAAGTGAAGTCTTTCAACAGGGAGGTAGAACTATTTCCAGTAGTAACTGTAAGGAGGTTGCCATTCGGGAAGCAATGCGTTCGTCGGATTTTGGAACTATTTCTGGCTTCGTCCCATGTGACACATTTCGTTTGTCCACAAAGACGACGACACATACGGACTCACTGTCAGTTGACTGTTAGTTCCACGTCGACCCAACCGTACTGGCAAATACCACTCGAACATTCGATAGACGTAAGATTCCGTGTCCAGAGACAGGAAATCGACGTACATGGAATCTAAGGTACTTGTCCAGTTCATTTTGCGATCGTGCCGACCAACGTCACTTTCGTACATTTCCAGGGTAGGCACCACCCACCCACCCGACGACGCTCTCGGTTTTGCTTGCTCTTGCTGTGTGCACCCATCAGCCATCCGAATTTGTGCCGTTCCAGTATCCCCCAAAGAACAAAACACTTTCTGGCGAATACACTCGTAATTTACTGTCAAAGGAAGTACATTCACTGTTGACTGTGAACACCTTACCCACTTTACAACACTTCCATCTCACGTGAGATATTTCGACGTGAATATTCTCTTTAGCGAATCGTCACTAGCAACAAATCCAAGTGTGCTTTGCTCCGTGAATTCACGAT
>NC_011677.1:341524-584077 GCF_000150955.2 Phaeodactylum tricornutum CCAP 1055/1
CTTTCCCAACTGCGAGTTGTTGCAGGGATAGACGCGGACTTCGACCTGCGTATCGAGACGAGCGTTGACGTCCGCCGCGGGGTTGATACACCGCACCGGGAGCGGAGGTTCCGCGCTATCCCGCACCGGAGCTCGTCCCCGGGGTGTCGTTGTGCCCGACGACGAGACCGCCCGCGAGTTCGACAAGGCTTCGGTCGCGTTTATCAACTGCGTACGCGAATTTGTCGTTGGCAAGGATGCCGTCGAACGAGGGGTGGAAGCGGCGAGCGGTGAAGTCGCTCGGCGACTCGGGGGAGCGGCAAGGTTCGCTAGAGTTTCCAAATCGGGATTGCTTATGGAACTACCGGCGCGATCGACCGCCGCTTCGTCCGTTGCGACCGGTGCAGTGGACAACGGTTCCGTGTTCGTAGGCTTTCCCCTGATCATGTTGACTCTAGATAAGGTATTGATTGGTATTAAGTTGTATTGCTGGTCCAATAATTACGCCACCAAATTCACGAGTGGTTCGACCAACCGTGTTGTGTGTGTGTGTGCGTGTATTGACGTAGGGTGCGTAACGGCGATGTCTCCTGTAACATAACAAGCAGTCGGGAACGAATCAGTTTGGGTACGACTATGGCTAAATATATCGCAACGCACAAGGGACCCCGTAAAGTCCGAGGAATCGCGGTGCCGGCGGTTATCTTCCTCGACGACCTTCGAGTACCGCTACACCAATAGAATTCACTGTCGTTCCAACGCTTGGACTGCTGACTTCGAACGATACCAACAGGACAGAAAATGAAAGGGTTTCGTTACAATAGAAGATAAAGATACTCACACACTGTTCACCACGGACAAGGAAACGAACCGAGGGCCCAACACCCCGCGAACCCAACGAATGGGGATGGGGGGGGATCGTGAGAGTTGGGAACCCCGTGGTGGAAACGAGCGAGGCCTGTGCGCGGGGGAGAGAGACTCGACGTGTTGGTTCCGCGTGTGGGTTTGGTTACAAGAGATAGTGCCGTGCCGTGCCGTGCTCGCCTTTCCTGCTTCCGTTCAATCCCGTGCGGCTTGAGTCACGGAGTCCACACGCCAGTGACCGCAAATTCGGGTTCGCACGAACGGAATTACCAGTACCTACCTACCTTTTCAGTGAGTGATCGTTTGGCGGTAACAGCGGTAGAAACAATTAGATAAGTGAGAAAATGTCGTAGGTAGGCAAAGCCCTATTATTAGCTAATTTGCTAAAGAAGCTGAATGGATGCAAATCTAACCCCATCCTTATTCAACACTCACCAAAACGACAAAGCATGTACGTCATTGTCACCGTCTGTTGCCCTCCCCCTCCCTCAGCCCGTCTCCCCTGCCCCATAACACATTCACTTCTAACTACTGCTTTCACAAACAAACATACACACATCCACATTTTCTTTGGCCCATCACACCGATCCTTCTTCCGTCGCTGCGCTCCAAGGCCAGGAGTACGCGCGTACCGGACGTTCCCTTTCGTCC
Organism: Phaeodactylum tricornutum CCAP 1055/1; assembly: GCF_000150955.2. Classification (NCBI taxonomy): domain Eukaryota; phylum Bacillariophyta; class Bacillariophyceae; order Surirellales; family Neidiaceae; genus Phaeodactylum; species Phaeodactylum tricornutum. Next base: position 343,019 of record NC_011677.1, read on the forward strand.
AAGCCGAAAAAAAATCGTTGGCAAGGAGTGCATTCAGGTCGCCCCTAACGCCCCATACTCCCCTCTCCGAATCATGTTCCGTTCCTCGGCAACCGTCACGGCCACTACGTTGTACTGTTTCCTTTGGTGCCGAGTGGGGCGTCGCGTGCCCACGACGACGGCCTGGACCCATCTACGTCCACACCTTCGACCCATCCACAGCAGCCACTCGATCGCGCATCGTGTCCAGAGACGCACCACCATAGCCACACGACATCTCTCCACCTCCCGGGAAGCACCCGCGGCGCCGGCGTCCCTCCAAGGCATTGATTGGCTACAGGACGCCGTCGTCCAAGTCTTGAACGAACTATACGATCCCCAACAAGTCGCTAAAGGAAACGTACTCGCCAAATTAGACAAGAAAAAAAAGAAGAAAAAGAAACCCAACGGCGTGGACGACACCAACGATGTTCCGGACGACCCCAAACTGTCCGACGCCGACCGACAAACCTTGATCGACCAAGCCGTAGCGGCAGCCCGACCCTTTGCAAAACAGGATGCCATGGTGACACCCGCCACCAAGACGGAATTCGGAGACTACCAAGTCAATGCCGCCATGGGCTTGGCCAAAGCACTCAACCTCAGTCCCCGCGAATGCGCCGCACAAATCGTCAAAGCCCTGCAACCCAAAATTCAATCGTTCATGGAAGAGCCGGAAATTGCCGGCCCGGGATTCGTCAATTTGCGCTTTCGAACATCGTACTTGACGCAGGCCGTCTCGAGCATGGCTGGGGACGCTCAAGGGCGTTTGGCGGTTCCCCGCACGGCGCAAACACAAAAAATTGTCGTCGACTTTTCGTCCCCCAACATTGCCAAAGAAATGCACGTGGGCCATTTGCGATCCACCATTATTGGTGATACCCTGTGCAACGTCCTTGAGTTCGCTGGACACGAAGTGACCAGACTTAATCACGTCGGCGATTGGGGAACACAGTTTGGTATGCTGGTTGAGCATTTGCGGGACGAGTATCCGGCAGCGCTGCGATCAGACACCGCCGACGATGTGGATCTGGGAGACTTGGTGCAACTTTACAAGGCAGCCAAGAAACGTTTCGACGAAGACGATGAATTCAAGACGCGAGCACGCGAAGGGGTCGTGAAGCTGCAAGCGGGAAACGAAGAGGAGCTGGCCGCCTGGGAGTCCTTGTGCGCAGCGAGTCGCAAGGAATATCAAAAGATTTACGATCGCCTACAAATTGAAGGCCTGGTTGAGCGAGGCGAGTCGTTTTACAATCCGTTTCTGAAGGACGTCGTCGACGAACTTGTCGAAAAGGGTTTGGCCGTCGAGAGTGACGGAGCCTTAGTGGTATATCTGGAAGGATACACCAATCGTGACGGTTCTCCGTTGCCCATGATTGTGCGCAAATCCGATGGTGGCTTTAATTACGCAACCACCGATCTGGCGGCCATGCGACACCGTACGTTGATGCCCCGAGCAGAGTCGGGAGAAAGAGCAGACCGGGTCCTCTACGTCACGGATGCGGGACAGGCACAACATTTCGAAATGGTGTTTGAAGCCGGAAAAGTTGCCGGATTCTGTAGGGAGGGTGCTTCCCTGGAACATGTACCCTTTGGCCTAGTCCAAGGGGAAGATGGCAAGAAATTTGCCACCAGGTCCGGTGAGACTGTCAAGCTAAAGGATCTTCTGGACGAAGCTGTCCGGATTTCTGGTGCGGATTTGAAGAAGCGCAACGAAAACGTCGATCAGGAATTCCTGGACCGTGTGGACAATGTCGCGCGTATTGTAGGTATCGGTGCTGTGAAATATGCCGATCTTTCCATGAATCGCGAGTCGAATTACCGCTTCAGCTACGATCGCATGCTGAGTCTGAACGGGAACACTGCCCCATACATGCTCTACGCCTACGCCCGTGTATGTGGTATCATCCGCAAGGCCAGTGGGCAAGAAGGAACCGGGGCCATTGATTGGCCAAAGGCTTCCGAAATAATGATCACGCACGAGTCTGAGTTGGAGTTAATACGGAATCTAGTCAAGTTACCCGACGTGTTGAACGAAGTTGAACGAGAACTGTATCCAAACAGAATGTGTGACTATCTTTTCGAGACGTCACAAAAGTTTAATCAATTTTACGAGAGTTGCTCGGTCAACAAAGCGGAAAGCGAAGAGATCAAAGCAAGTCGTCTTTCCCTGTGTACAGCAACTGCGGGCACTATTCGCTTACTTTTGACTTTGCTCGGCATCGAAACATTGGAAAAAATGTAGAAATACACTTAAGAGTGGGAACTCTGTCTTAGTCGCTATGCTTCAGTCTCTGTCTTTGTCTTCTTTTTCTTCATCCACTGCTCCAGAGAATAGTCGCTACGACCAGAGTTCAAAAGTGTGGCTGACAACCAGTCTATGGTATCCTCATCGACAATCTCGTCAAAGCGCTGAGTGGGATTTACTACGATCATGCCAGATCCTTGCAAACCTTCTTTGTCTACAGTGAGCCACGCTTGGTAAATGCCAAGTTTAGCCTTTTTCTTGGCCATGTCCTTGATGGACTTGGCGTAGCCATAGCGCCATCGCGATTTTTGTATCATCGGATACCACAGCAAAATAGTGCAGTAAGGATCTCGGTCAAGAATACGCTCCGTCAAGACCTTGGCTCGGTAGAAGTCTTCTTGATCGAGATACGGTGGATCGATCAAAATGACTTTATGACGATCGTCATCGTTGGGAACAAGAAATTCAACGGCATCGGCTTCAAATACGTCAGCCTGCCAAAACAGAGCTCCATCCTTCAAGCCCTCCACATCTTCGACATACAAGTCCACTAAACGGTGTTCGTCTTGCTCCCTCAAAAGCTTGGCCCCTAGCATAGGGGAACCAGGATAGAACTGCATGTACTCGTCCGCCTCTTGAATAGCGTTGACGTAATCATGGACGGCTGGCGGGGCCGTCTGGTCCAGATTTTGAACGACCCTCGCCACGCCTCTTTCAAAATCCCCGCTGGTTTGCTTACTCAAGTCGTACAGGCCCTCACCGGCGTGACAATCTACCAAAATGATGCCGTTCTCGTGGACATTCAGCTGCTCTTGTACACACGCCCGGAATACAACATGTTTGAGAACATCGCAGTGGTTACCTGCGTGCTTGAGGTGCTGATATTCTTCGGGTTTGGACATGCTGTTTTTTTGCCGCTTCAGTACGCAGTTTTTTGATTAACCGTAAATTCGTATCCGGCGTTGCTCTGAATATGTTGGATGTTTGCAATAACCAGCGCTTCACAATCCAGCAACTGCAATCTATACTGTGAACACCAAAGGAAATGGAACGAAACGATGAAAAAGTGCCCCTGGAGACTTTCTTGACACGGGTCATTCGAGACACATTTCTCGTGCCAATCGATCAAAAGGAGTTACAGTTTCATTAACTGTGATATAACGGCGGCGACATGCTTGTTCTTGGGGAACGGGGATCCCGTTCGGTCCGCAGTCGTCCCTCGCTTTTTCGTTCGGGATAGGGTTAGCTTGATTCAGGATTCATATTTTACCGGGACTCCGTCGCGCACCGTTCGACGACGCAGTTTGCCTTCGAACTCTTTTCTGTCTGTCAGCAGCAGCCCTCGACGAGAGACGACGACGCCCGTCGGGTGCCGTCAGACATTGGGCACCGCACCACGGTTGCGCTCGTTCGGAAGGCCGTGCGATCCAAACTCCTCAAATATCGTTCGCAGAAACAAACGTGGGAACAAGTCCATCCTTTTCCATTGCCATCTCTCCGCACCCCGAAATAAAGCATGCACGCTCATTTCGAACAAGTAATCCAGAAGGTGGACGCCTTAATGGCAAAATACCCCACCATTACGCAAGCAGGTAGGTCTACTTTCGTTTGGTCATTTTCTCAAAGATGGTTGAATTCTGGCACGTAGAAAACCTACTCGTTCCTACGTGAGCAACGGCTATCATCACGATTTCGTAGGAGTGGTTTGTATGCATCTGTTTTCGATTACCTCTTCAGGATGGCTGTTTGCTGCAAAGATATTTCATAACCCAGGAAATACAGTCAGAGCCGAGACGATGCCATGCAAGGTTACAATCGCCCCCCGTACATTTTAGCGTCGACAAGTCGCCGACCTCCACTCCGAATCCTTTTTTCCCAGGTCCAGAACTACCTTTCTCGGCACGAAAGAGCTGTAACCGTTCAAGGCGGTGTGACTCACCTCTTCCTTCGAATTATTGCAGATCGACTCCAGCAGCTCGAAACACAAACGGGATATCCTAAGGCCTTGTTTTTTGTCGTTCTTTCCACGATTCTCACTGGGGTGTTGACCCTGATTGGGGGTGCCAAGCTCTTGGTCGATCTCGTCGGATTCCTGTACCCAGCGTACATGAGTTTCAAGTCCATGGATGGCGGATCCATTGACGACACTCAGTGGCTCACGTACTGGGTTGTCTTTTCGTTTCTCAATATTTTCGAATCTCTCTTTGCGTTTGTCGTTAATTTGATTCCTTTCTATTTCTGGATTAAGATTGCTATGGTGATTTGGATGTGGCATCCCAACACACACGGGGCGCAGACAATTTACCAACAAGGACTGCGACCCTTACTTGTGCCGTATATGGACGCGGTTGGCGGAAAGAGTAACAAAAAATCGGAATAGTCGCGAAGCAGGAACTCAAAATGGAAAATACCGAGTCTCTTTTCTATAGATCTTTACTTGAGATTATCTGTTATTCCGCAAGATCAGTTCTTTTGGTATTTACAGTGAAGAGTGTAATTCTTGTCTGTATCGAAGTTTTTCGCTCTTCATCCCACTCTGCAGGTCACATAGACATGGGCGTTGATCGCACATCGCTCATCGTTGAAACATAGAAATGTGAACAAGTAGTACGTCTTACATCGATAATCTGATTCATGATATGGTACCTGCCAAGAGAGAAACTTGCTCGCGATATTATGACTTTTTAAAGACAAGCAATTGAATACCCAGTGCGACTCTAGCCCGCACAACCTGTAAACTGTAAATCCCATTCTCCATACTCGATAAGCGTCTGGACATCTGCAGGTGCCTGCACGTCGCCAACCAACCACCCAACCCTAACTCGAAAATTCATTTCTACCTGACTGTGACTGTGAACAAGTCGAAGCAGAAACCGGAACTTGCCAGTCGGTACTCAAAGCCGGAAACCATTCAGCACCGTCCTCACAATTTCCTCGACGGTCGTCTGGGAGCACGGACTGGGGGCGGAAGTATGGCGAGTGGCAGTAAAAGTAGCATTGTGTGTCACTACGAGGTGCTCGGGATTGATCAAAATGCCGACTTTGAAACGATCAAAAAATCTCACCGAAAACTCGCTCTCAAGCTGCACCCCGACAAGAATCTGAACGATGAAACGACTGCCGAAAAGTTTCGGATCGTTCAGCAAGCTTACGAGTGTTTGTCCGATCCGGCAGAGCGCAAATGGTACGACAAGCATCGTGACGCTATTTTAAAGGGGTGGTCTGCCGCATCGGGATCCGATGACGTGCATATCGTATTCGATGTTGTGCCGTTCATGTACGCAGGATGCTACAAGGGTTATTCCGATAAGGATGGCGATTTTTTCGATGTATATGGAACGGCGTTCCAACAAATACTCGATGGAGAACTCGCCGCCGTAGCTGAAGCTGAAAATGATCATGTATTCGTCTCGTCTCTCCCGCGAGACTTTGGAACGTTGAGGAGCTCCTGGGGTGACGTGAGCGCTTTCTATCAGAGCTGGGAATCCTTTACGAGCTCGTTGAGCTTTGCTTGGGCGGATCCCTACGGGCCCTTCGACGTTAAGGAAGCGCCAAGTCGATGGGTTCGTCGTAAAATGGAAGAAGGAAACAAGAAAGCCCGCAAAGCGGCAAAGAGGGAAAGGAATGAAGACATTTTAGCTCTCGTGAGTTTCGTCAAGAAGCGAGACCCCCGGGTGAAAGCCAGAAAGGAGCAAATCGAAAGAGAAAAGGCTGCTAAAGAAAACCAGAAAAAGGAAGAAGCCTCCCGAAAGAAAGAAGAAGCCCGGGAACTGCGAGACCAGTGGCGACAAGAAGCCGAGGATGCCATGGCCGAGGCCGAGCAAATGGATCGGTTAGCTGGACGAGTAAGATTGGCTGATTTAGAAGACGACTACGACTACGGCGGCAGCAAGAAAGGAAAAAAGAAGAAAGGGAAGCAAAAGGGCGGGAAAGAAAAAGAAGGCTCATATAATGAGAAATGCGGCAAAAAGCGGGACACAGACGACGAAGTCGAGAACTTGGGCTCAAATTTAGAGACCACGTTGAAAGTTGATGGGGAAATAGACAATCACGCTCCCCTCGACGAAGATCAAGGAATTGACAGTGAATGCGAAGGCATAGAACATTTCATAAAAGAAGATGACCTTGACAAACTTAGAGGTGAAAGTGAGAGCGACATTGATAGCGAGAGCGAAAGTGAGGACGAACCAGACTTTTGGCGGTGCGAGTGCTGCAGAAAGGATTTTCAGAGCGAAGCCCAGATGCAAAATCATATGAGAAGCAAAAAGCATAAAGAAGCTTACAAGAAGTATGAAATGAGACTAGCCAAGCTGGGTCAAGAGCTCTTTGATGAATTGTAAAATGGAAACACATGCTAATTTATTGCTCTCGCTGGTCTCCGCTTGTCCCACAGCAAGCCTTGGAAAGTTTGCTCGCCTGGTTCGTTTCTGCAGGAAGATCAATTGCTGGATTGCCATCGAAGAAATTTTCAGGTTTAAGGCTAAACCCGGTTATTTCGCACGGCATCACCTAAGAAAGAGAAAATGTAAGTCGACAAAGTCTTGTCAGCACCCTGAAACATTGATTCCATTATACACGTACCGGAAAGTCTTCCACTCGCGGAAGGTGGCAAACACCGAAAGCATGCCATAGTACGATATCTTCTTCAGCCACGTTGCGGTTGCCGGCCGTCCAATCTGGAAGTCCAACCGATCCGTCTCCTTGCGGTGTGTACTCGCCAGACGGGTAGCGTTCGTCATCCGCATGGGGCGTTACCCAAAGATGCGCCTGTGCAAAGGCGCCTTTCTTTGCCACAGCCGATGACGGGTCTACTAGCATTATTGGGTGCGCTGGTCCGCGAGTAAAAGGAACCAATTTGTAGGCCGTAGGTTTTCCAGTGATACGATTTGTGACTCCAGAAGAATTCGAAACTTTCCAAACTCTTGCTTTATTGGAATCCGCAGTTCGTACAGCGGCCTTTTCTGTCTCCAGTTTGTTCTCTACTGCCATAAACGCATTACCATATGGATTTTTCTTCGGATGAAGAGGCTGTGCCACTACGTCGATTTCGGAGACCGAGTTCTTTTGCCCGTCGACTGCCATGTCCAGCCGGGCGCAAAACATGTGCTGATGCACTTGAGAATTCACACCAGGAGATACCATCACTCCGTGTGTCGGCAAGCCGTCTTCTTCCATGGATGGTAGATTGGTTGATAACTCGCCTGATAGCTTAATTTCGAAATCGATCATACCATCCTGTTTGAACCTCCAATAGAACAAATACTCGTAATTGACTACCGTTGCAATCGAGCTAATGACCAATTCACGAGACCGACGCGATTCACTATGTCCATTCCGATACTCGACATGCTTCCACAATATACCTTGGTCTTCCTCATGCATGCAAATCGCCTTTTTCTTCACATAGGGCGTTCCAGACGAATCTGGCAGCACGGCGTCAAAGTAATGAATGTGTCCAAGACAATCACACCCCAATTCGAGAGAGTTCGCACAATATCCTAATCCGTAGTCACCAACATCAAAAGCACACTTTCGGTGATGAGGCGGATAAGGATCACCGTACGGAACGGCCATTTCGACGAGTGACGCGCGATGCAAAATCGGACGTCCTGCGTAGCGAACGTCATGCAGAACCAAGCCTTCGCGGTAGTTGAATCCCACTCGAAAAGACCACTTCTGCCAGGTTACCAAATTTCCCGTTACTTCAAATGATGGACCATCCGGTTGGACGACGTCAAGTGCCTTCAACAGGTCTAGACGCCAAGTCGTCTCCAAGTATGAGTTTGTCCGCAGCAAATCACGATGATAGTTCACCGACTCTGTAGGAATTTTAGGTGGCGGACGATCCATACCACCAATATGCACCACCTGCCGGGCATTTAAATCAACAACAGGTAGAATGTCGATAGGATGAGCGTAATGATTGTCTTCTAGAGCTTGACCATATTGACGATGGTACAAAAAGGTTTGCACAAGCCGTGCAGGAACTTCGCTCCCCTTGTTCCACTTCGTCAAAGCCCAGTCTTCCTCTGAAGCCATATTCACGCTCCATGGATCGCATGCCACACGGGTAATATCGTCAATATTGTACCGCTCCTTCAAGACAGCAGCGACTTCTGGAGAATTCTGCACGATTGATTCCGCCAGCTCGCAATCGTCTGGTGTGAACATGGGCTGCGTGCCATTGGGCAATATTTTAGCATCGGCTATCTTGGGCTCATTCTCATTGGAAAGGTCGACAATGAACTCCGTGGCGCGGCCGGTTACCGGATTCAACGTCACCACCTCCGCTTGGCGCGGAAATAGTGAGGCACCAGACTCCAATCTTTGCAAAAGCTGCTTCTTCGGGGGCTCTTTTAAAGAGACGGCAACGAAACGAAGCTTCTCCGATTTGACATCGTCATTTGCAGCAACTCCGACGTATGCACGAACAGCCCCAGACGCAGTAGTGATTTCGGTAGCAGTCAGTGGATCTAAGGGATGCAGTTGGGTTACAGATGTGGTGGACCCAAACCATCGTTGGCCTTTTTTTCGGGAGACGAGGGGGATACTCCCAAGCGAGACGGGTATGCTACGGCGCGAGACGTACAAATCAAGGGTTTTCTCATTTCGTTTTTGCGAAGCAAGGCTTTGTATGAGAAGACCCGTTCGCTTCCCAACCGAGGGTCTTCGGGACTCTCTGGCAAAGAATCGGCCTATTGCCACTTCCAAAGTCATGGTCCGACAGCCAGTACAGCGAATGCTCTCTTCTTTATTTCAGGATGGCTTTTCTTTGCCGGTGCAAGCACTGCCCCATAGAAAAGAGCACAGAATGTGCTTTCCAAAGCTTACATTAGATATTGCTGTTCTTGGTATCTCTGTCCGTATCATATCCTCTCTGTATTCATCTTCCCAAAGAACCGAAGGAAGTAGTATAGGTAGTAGATGTTGATGTGATACAGCATTTATAGTCAAAAGAACAAAGCTATTCAAATGTACAGTTTAAATTCAAATTACCTGTCCCGCTCATTCTATGCTATTGATCATTTGTTTTGTCGCTCTCTATAATTCGGACGAACTTTTCATTGACTCTTTCGTGTCCATCTAAGAAACGAAAGCGGTGCAGCTGGCATCGTTCTTTGTAGGTTAGAATTCCTAAGCATTTTCCTGTGCATTGTTGACGTGAGACAATTTCCGTTTGGCGCGAGGGAACCATGAATGAAATTCTAAGTTTCATATGCTAATTTTTTCTATGGTCTCAACTAGAGGTCCTTCTCCGTCTCCTCCACGACTGTCAACCACTCATCTCGAGATAACATACCCCTTTTTTTGCCCTTCCAACGGCAACCGGAAATAACAGGCCGAAACCAGTATTGACCCGAGCCGCTTCCAGAAGCAAATATTTCGATACAGAAACGAGGCATCAGACACGACGTCGATTCGACCAAAACGTGATGCTGGTGTCAACCTTGCTGTCAAGCCTCATCGTCACATCTTCCTACTCGCTCCTTCCTAGTCAATTTATGATAGAATACAACGCTGCCAACATGAAACTACCGTCGCTAGCAAGCAAGCCCGAACATGCGGTTGTCGTCGCCGATCCAACATTCTGGGGCCCATTTGTGCCTCGAGATACCTTCACTACATCATCGTCCTTTTCAGAGGAATCGCCGTCCGTCGCTGAGTCTGACGTATCGTCAATCGGTGAATTTGACTCCGAGGACGTTGTCCAAGGAGCCGTTTCTCCCAGGATACCCCTCCAGTGGGTTTTCAAAGGGCTCACATTGTGGTTGGAATACGAACAGTACGACAACGACCTGACCAAGGCTATCGAGCACGCTGTTCGAGTCTACGGTACAGAGCGTATTCCAGTTGCACACTCAACAGCTATTTACGGCATGACTCATTTATCTGAGCAAGAAGCCATCGGAAAGCTCGCCAAGGTCTCAGAGGTAATAAAACGCTGGCCAGATATGGACAGACCTCAGGGCGTTACACAGGACATCGCGCAAGAGGGACGACCAGGGCAGGTTTGCAGTATTGCGTGGGCTGAGCTTACACTTTCAACCAATAATGATCACGAGCGCGCTTTGGACGAGCTCTACAAGCTCTTCGACGTTCCTGCCAAGCGGGAAGGAAGTTGGACACCACACATTAGTTTGGCCTATGACAATCCCGAAAACACTATCCTCAACCTACCGGATACGTTTTCCTATGTGATGCAGCATCCATCTCTTATGAAGGGGCGACGCGTCAAGGCTATTTCGCTCTGGAATACTGCAGGAAAGATGGCAAACTGGCAGTGTTTGGATCGCGTATTTTTCACCAATCCTTAGACAAAATCGACGACTTTTTCCGTTCCGAATAGAGATTTTGGAAGCTCTCTCTATAGTCTACCGGAGACTTGGTAGATGGTAAAGAGGGATTAGATTAGATTCACCCTAACATTAATACATATTTTAGACCACACATTTTGGAAGGTGTAATTCTTCGTTTTTGTTATGGAAACGCCAATAGATCAAATCGTGTATGACCAAGTGGTCGAAAATGGACAGGGCCGTCCGTACCTGCCGGCCGTCAGCTTATCTGAGCGACAAGAAAAGAACGAGTACCGGACGGGTTGTCCATACAGCTACCACTAATTTACTGGTAGGTCCCCTTTTCATCAGATTTTTTCATCAATTGCTTTCCCATCAGAAACTCCATCCAGAGACCATGGGCAATATATTATAGCCGACAACACCAATCGACAGTGATAAAGGCACCGAAAATATCACAATGGAAAAAGCTCCACCTTCAATTTGCAAATGGATACAAACGCTGGAGCTGGGATATTCGGATGTGGACAAGCCTCCCGATGGAGGAATTTGCTTCCATTGCGCAGGACGTCATGCCAAGCTTCTCAAGTGTGCTCGATGTAAAGTAGCCACGTACTGCCAGCGGGATTGTCAGGTAGAAGATTGGAAAATCGGAAAACACAAGCTTGCCTGTCAATCTTATGCAAGGGTAGGGCCTTCGATGCAAATTGACGACGAAAACGACAAGCAGCAAGCCTGCAATGAGTTGTTTGGCCGAATACGATTTTACGTGTGCCCGTACGCTGTCCACAAGGCGACGACACTTGGAAGAGGATTTCTCTTTATTCAAAGCGACCGCACACTCGCAACCATGTCCTTAACTTTGCCAAAGGATAGCTACGGTCGTCCAACCGACAATCGAGCTCTGTTGATATATTACCTCACTCTCGGTGAGTTTGATGCGGAAGTTTGTCGAGAAGACTTTGAAATGGCTACAGTTCGCACAAAACTTCAAGAAGCAGTTGAAAACTACGATGAAGAGGACGAAATTGTCATTTTGATGCGCTTCAGGTGTGGCCATGTCTCCCTGGGCACGTCTGCGTTGGTTCCAGACCATCGGGTATGTAAAAAGCTCGGAATTGACTACTACTCCGAAAGCACTGCAGCGGCCCTTCAGCTAAACATAGACGATAGTTAATCATATCTGACGGTCGGTGTTTCGGTTACGTAAATCAACGATGACAAGCCGTTGATGTTCCCCAAGCATAGATTGTAAACGTCGTTTGCTATATACTCCTTCTGTACCTTCTTCATTCCTAGAATGAATGTTTTTCGCAAATACAATAGTGACTGCGGGATATAGATTACATTTACAGTTAGTTTTTGTTTACAGTTAGTGATAAAGTGACTTCATTTATTTTAACCGTGGCCGAACCTCACCTGTACAGGTTATGTTGGTCGTTTACTGTTAACAGATTTTGCGGACGTACCTATCTCTCCTTGGCTACTCTAGCTAGGGATCGTTTTTCGCGCGCAGGCTGGTAGTGGAAACCTAGAAAAGGTCGCCGAATTCTGTATATTACACCACGTCCATACCACAAAATTATTGGTCATATTCTGTCTAGTATCAACGTCTCGTATGTTCCAGTTGCGCGTCTTTTGCAGTCAGGAATGATCCAAAAAATCCTCCGCGGAATACTGGAGGAAGCACTGTGCAGCATAATATCTCTCTTAACAATAACAATCACCATGACGATGACATTCCTCCTTCAGTTACTGGCATTCCTGGGTTTGTCCCGCCATATTTTGGCAGAAACCAATAGCTCCACGAGTAAGGTGTATGTGCATATTCCGTTCCACCTGCACAACCCTAGCGGATTCGCTCACGTGCAGGCGGAGTTTGGTTTTCAACACACATCTGGTTCGATTGCGGAGTACGTTTATTATCTCGACGACCATCTGTGCAGTCCACTCGCTTTTAATAAAACAGAAGGATACCCGTCGCACAATCAAGGTTTGAATCCGCCATTTATTCTCCTTGCAAACGCGGGTACATGTTCGGCGGTCACCAAGGCTCGGCACGCTCAACAAGTAGGGGCTTCCGCGCTGATCATCGCGGACCTGCACTGTAATTGCGACGACAAGGACTGTACAAAAGCCTTTCCGAAAAGTGAATGTCAAGAGAAGGATCCCAAGCTAGTCAACGATGGCTCCGGAAATGACATTTCTATCCCTTCATTCCTCATGTTTAAAGGGATCACCTCCCAAGTCAAGGAAAAGCTTGTTCAGAATCAGCCTGTTCTGATGGAACTTGTGTGGGGTCTCCCCAAAGACGCTACTAAAGACGCCAGTCTTGCCCTCTGGTACCATCTTTGGACTACCGCGTACGATCCGTTAGTTGATGTATTGACCTACCATAACGTGCGCGCTGTCTCCAAGGCATTAAAGGGTCATGCCAAATTCACGCCGAGGTACTCCATCATTGACGGTACCCGTTTCAAGTGCGTCAACGGACCCCAGGAAAATGGACCTTGCGACCACTTGTGCACTAACAAAGGGCGCTACTGTACCACGCATGCGACCAATTTGAGTGGACATGCCATTGTGAAGGAAACCTTGCGCCGGCTTTGTATTTGGGAGCATTTTGCCAAGGAAAACGAAGATCCCTGGTGGGAATATGTTCTCTACCACAAAGAACATTGCAGCGAGCCTCATTATTTTGCCAACGAAACTTGTCTTACAAAAGCGCTCGTACATGCAAACGTGGACTCGCATACGGTCGAGGAGTGCATGAAGGATGCTGGGGACACGGAAGCGGATGTAGCAAACACTCTTTTAGACGAAATGATCCAAAAGCAGAAGCAATCGAGCGTCGTTGCACTCCCCGCAATTACTGTCAACCAGGATGTTTTAGATCACATGTCTTCGTGGTCACTCTTTGAGAGCATTTGTCGGAGATACTGGGACTCGAAGGTTTCCACTCCTGAAATATGTGTCAAGTGCGGTGCCTGTCCCAATATTATAGGTTGCATCGAGGAGGGTCACTGCGTTGGTTTCCACGATAAAAGTGACAACGAGAACAATGCGCCCACCGACAAGAAGGAAAACAAAAGGAAAAAGGCCTATCATGGGTGGAGGTTCTTTTGGTTCATTGTGATAAGCTGTCTTTGCGGTTTGGGCTATTACCAGTACAAGCAACAACATGGATACGGCGACCGGTCAGGTCCGTTTCAAGGATATCTGCAGCTCAGCAGCGATCCTTAGAAATTGCATTGCTTCAGTGGGTGTTTCTCTACAGACAAAGTTCTTGCACATCATATTCATTGAGAACTACATGTTATTTAGTGTGTGGCACGGGGCTCACTATGAAAAATGTCTTTCAAGCAGCGGCCGCCAAAAAGGGTTCCTGGAGAAGAGTAGCATTAAGTAAAAAGTTGATTTTCGCCTGGAACAGCATTGAGGAGGTGTGATCGTCGTCGTAAATGTAAGTTGCAACTGAATCGAGAAAACGCATAAGACAGACAAAGTAGCGCTGGCATTCTGAGAAATCGGACAGCTCAAAACAAACTTCAGCCAAGTTGTTGAATACGGACATGCACACCATGTCGACCACAGCATTGCCTGTGGCCGTTTTGAGCACACCCACAGCGACCAAGAGCATGTAACTTTTTTGGTATAATGACATAGCCTTAAAGAATTGTATTCGAGATTGACTCCCACTGCATTCAAATCCCTTCAGATGATAGACAATTGCCAAGTTAAAGATGACTATGCTAGAAAACACAGTGTCATTCACCGACGATTCGAGGGAGTAAGCTGTGATAGAAGAAAGAAGGTTAATGCCTGAAGAATACATGAACGGTGTAGATGACGAATTGTTGGTTACGGAGTAAATGGCAGCTGGAGCAGATGAAGCTGGTTGAGTCTGTGACCATCGGAAACTTTCTTGGGGGCAATTTACATCTCCTGATACGTTCATCAGTGCCGTTCGGAAGAGGTCAAAAGCCTCAACGAGTTTACCCTCTTTCAGGCAGAGGACACCCTTGTTGTTAAGATTCACGGCAATTTGTCGGCTCATGGAAACACCGAGATTTAAGGCAGCCAAGAATTAATCGACCCTTTGGTACATTTACAGTCGATCATCCACCTGTTTGTTTTGTGCGGCGCGATGGTAAAAGCTCAGAGACTGCTAGTATAATCTCCAGGTTGTGCGCCAAACAAAAAGTTCTCCCAACGATCAAATCATGGCACTACTGTTCTCCAGTACCGGGAATCAAGTTTTCCTACTTTCATTTTGTTTTCTGGAAGGCCCCTGAAATGAATAATAAAGTTTTGCAAAAAATCCTTCAGGCGAACTTTATGTGCTTGCTTTAATATAATAACAGTATTCGAAAATGGATCGAAAAATCTGTGGAGTCGCAGTCGACTTAGAAAATGTACTTACCAGTTTATATTCACTGTCAAATGTGACTGTGACAGTATCTTATTCTGAGATCACACTCCAGCTAATCTTTTGTAAGCAATCTATTTGATCATAATATTCGACTTTGATTGGGTTGCAGATAGACTACGCTTTGATAATATTGGTATCATGTCGGGTTTTGGTCCGCCTCTCCCCATAAGTACACCCTTATCCCGCCAAACGACGGGATCAGTCATCTTGAACGGAGTAGAAATTTAATTTTTGTTCCCGAGAACTGCCAGGGCAAAATATGTAGAAAGGTAGGACAATTTGTCGCCAGTGCAGGCGCCCGCAAACACTGAAGCTTGCGTAGATATCCGAGGCAAGTACAAAGCAAATTGGATTAAGCAGGTCAATTTGTGTCAACGAACCACCTTTTGAAGCTTGCTATCAAGATCCGTTGCCTATTTCTGCTGCTCTCCATCTGGAAATGATGATAAGTTCTACCTGCTTACGAGTGTATTTGTAGAATACGACGAAAGAGTAGAAGTTTGGGGGAAAGCCTTGTAGAGGCTCCGATTGTTTTAATTGGTAGGTTTTTAGATTGAGATTGTGAGACTAAAATATAGATTCCAAAATGAAACCTTTTGTGTTGGAAACAGAATGTACAAACGTAGAAACCCCGTAGCCAATGTACTGGCTATCGAACCATTGACATAGTTTTTGTCAAGATGATTGGATCACCTATGTGATCGCCAAACCATCGAGTTCGGATGGTGCCAACAGTATCTGTTGACAACTTTCATCTAGGGAAACCGTATGGTAATCAGGAATATCTGTTGACAACTTTCATCTAGGGAAACCGTATGGTAATCAGGAATATTTTTTTCCTAGCATATCAGGTTTGATAAGACGAGTCGTCTTATACGCCTGATGCAACGGAACCAGAGTTGTGTATGTTGCAAACATTTGGGTGCATAACGCAAATATTTGGTTTCCTATGAGACGCTTCGTATTTTCCTCCGGCATGCCACACACGGGTAATGAACCCGACGAGGACAGTCGTCTGGCCACTGCGTCTGTCCTACGACAGAGCCAGGAAAAAGGAAATGGCAACGTGGCCAAGATCTAGAGCTAGTGAATCCTAGGTAGATGTTCCAACAAACAATGCTAAGACTAAGCAATTCTATCTACAACGTAGTATCAAATTGTAGCATTTGCGTGGCTATAATTTATCAATGAGCCATTCTCTATGGAAGAGCGTCAAGAATAATTTTATACGTTTAGGATCTACGCACGCAAAACAATAATTTTCCTAGGATTGTTGGTCTCGATACCATTCTATCGCTAAGCACCTTTCTTGAGGAATACTTTACCTATTTTAGCGAAATTCTCCGCCACAGTCATCCGAAGGCGGCACGGACGCTTTCCAAATTTCGTCACAACAGAAACTACGGAGATTGCTAACAACCGAAGACAATCTGTTTACAGTTAGAAAGACAGGGGCTTCAGCCATGGTCCGCTACTTGTGGTAAAGGTAGGGCCGGTGAATGGAAATGACTTTGCGATATCATAGGGTTAGTTCCGGTCTGTTCCTTCCCGTCTTTTATTTTGTAGCGACTAGCCACAAACCCTGCTTTTTGTGGCTTTTCTACTCAGCAGAGCCGGCTGCTTTCCAACCTCCAAAAGCAATAGACAGGTGCAATGCACCAGCTGACAGGAGTCTTAAATACGTGTAGCCCCTAGCTCCCTAAAATCAAGCTAGCTCCGTTTTCGAGAGCTGTAACAGACCAACATACATTCGAGGCAATGATATCATCGACTATGGCTATAAAACCAGAGGTTATGTTACTCTTTCCTTTTTACGCAGCGTTCGCAAAATTCGGGGTTTTCAGAATGATTGCATTTAGTAGAAAGTTGCGCTTGTGCTGTTCTATAGCGTCGCGAGCTGCGGGGTCATCGTAGAAAATCGGGGATATTGCGTACGCAAACCGATACAAGCTATCGAAATAGCGCTCGGACTCTTCGTAATTGACGAGCTCGAAACAAACATGCGCCAAATTATTAAACAGCGCCATGAACAGGAGATCCACCATTGCATTACCAGTCGGCATGGGGGGGATGCCGACATCCAGCAATAAAACATACGCTTTCTGATACATTGACAGTGATTTTGTTAATTGGGATCCAGAATAAGTCTCAAGACCATTCACATGGTAGGCGACACCGAGATTGAAAATTATAATGCTGGATACTGCGATTTCATTGACTAGATTGTCACAGGAAAAGGCGATACCGGAAGGGAGCAAGCGAATCCCATCAGAATAGACAAAAGTTATTGAAGCACAAGAACAGCCAGTTCTTTTCTCTTCGGTATCTTGAAATGCGGAATCTTTCACTGCCAATGATTGGTACAGTATAGGCCCAGACTTCGTGGTTCGGTCGGCCACCAACGCATCGACAGTCTCGCTACAGTGGGGGTCAACAACACATATGGTCTGAAACAAAGCCTCCCGAAGCAACTCAAAAGCCTTGTTAAGATTCTGGAATGTAAGGAAACTCACTGCCATATTATTGAGATGCACTGCCAATTGCTGGTTCCCGGTAGATGCCATAGTCAAAAGACTTCAGTACCGTGCGGGTTTTGAAAAAAAAACGAATGTGGGCTGCTTTCGCTGAAGTAAAAAAGGCAACGGAGAAATGTGTTTTACGCGGTGGAGCTAAAATCTACTACGGACAACAATTATTGCGGTATACGCCTTCGGTCAAACTGTATCTCTAGATCTTAGACTGTGAATGGATGCGGACGTGTTGGAAGGACGCTTGCTTGCGCCATTGACACGCTTCCGCGGGAGTCAATTAGTTTCAGAACCAATATAAATGTATTTGGAGCAGGGGAAAATGCAATTGCCTAATTATCTGACTTCCGCTGACGGCGACATAAGTAAAAATATGTGAAATTACATACCGAACTCTCAGCTAGATCGAAAAAAGGTATCAATTCCCGCACTCTCAAAATCCTTTTCAACAATATAACAAAAACGTTTCTGATCATATTCAATGTGAAGCTTAAACGTTTAATTCGATGGTCCTGCTAAATAATTCTATTTTACTATATTTCATCTTCTTATTGACTCAGAATCTGATTTATCGGATGCTGTTTAATGTTGATACTCTGATTTTGACAGATTTATCATGGAATAATGGACCACATGATAAATAGTCGAATGAGAAGTAGTAGCAGGGAGAGAAATACATCCCAACGTTACTAGACGTAGAGAAACGCTTTGACAAAATCATGCTCGTCGGCTTCAAGCAAATACAAAGCTTCGTGGTTACTGCTGAAATCTCTTTACAGTTAGCCTACATGTTATAAAACTCGCGGAGGAGACGTCGAATATTCACCGGCAGTCCTTGCTGAACTGCTCTCCATGTCGTCTCATCGACGGATGTCTTTAGGTCTGAGATGAGTTTAAAAAGGGCTTCGCCAAGTTCCGGCTCGTTAGCGGGGAACGGACGGAATTTGTAGTCTCCATTTAGAAGGACAACTGATTGCTCTGGTATTTCCGCTGGCATATGCCAAGTCACGATAGCAAAAATGATGGATGCGATCGCATCAGAAACGGTTGCGGAAGATGTCTGAAATGCCTGGGGATTGGCGTAGATAGCAGCAACAAATCCTTGGAATGCGTCACGCCTCTCTTTGGGGTCCACAATTTTTGCCATCCCGTCACACCATCCGAGCAAAAATCGAGGGAGGTCAGGCGCAAGAAACTGGGGGTTAACCTTGGCGAGTCGCCCGGCACATGCTGCTGCATTTTCAGCGATGCCGGGAATATCCGATCCCCTGCCGTTCCGCTCAATACCATTGCCCATCAACAATGCAATGAGATTCTGAACAAGATCAGGCACAACAGCTTCCAGAGGCGAGGAATTTCGTTCGCATCGAACGCAAATTTCGCCCAGTGCCCAGACTGCATTTGTACTCACAGACGGTTGTACCGGATCCATATTTGCAACGAGTTCTTTCAGAAGCTCTGGCAATGCCTGTTCCAGTAAAGCCGGGGAGCTGCGAGCCAGGTCGCCGACCAAAGCGATAGCGCTCATTCGCACGCCGGGAATATCATGTTTGCAAAGTGCCAGAAGTACCGGAAGAAAATGCTGCCCGTATCGTCGGCTACTTGAAACCAGCGATGGAAAACTCTCTCCGAGACCTTCGACCAATCCGTCCAAGAGATCCGTTGCGCAAACAATGGGGTCCGCCTCTTCTTCGTGTTCCAGTTTTTCGCCAGAAGCAGTAAGAATTAGCTGAACTGCTTCGATGATACCCATCGCGTTGTCAAATGACTCGAGCGAGTAGGGCTGATAGTTCATTCCCGAAGTCATGGCTACACTTGCCAGGCTCTCCATGAGTGGTAGCAACGTCCGGTCGGTGGGGTCGTTCTTGGCTAAACCGCTCCACATCTGCAACAATGGGGGGACGTAGATCGATGGCAGATCCCCTTCAGCGATTGATGGGCCACAGCAGTCAGCAATTATTCCAACCACATCGAAGATCATTAAGAGACTCCGGCCCTGGTAGCGTGACAAGGCTGAGACAAGGCCGTAGTAAATGTGCGACAAATATGGCGTCATCAGATCCCCTGCTGATTCGATAATGACGCCGAATGCAGAGCAGCAAGAAATTTGGACCCTCCGGTTCCTATCGCTCAAGCGAGTCAGAAATACCTCTGTCATGTGCGCCAGTAGATGACCTTGGGCTCCGGTTTGAACTTGCTCTACGGCCCATGAAGCAAACCGTCCTATCGTCCACGCGGCAATACATTTTACTTGAGGTAAAGTACTGGGAGATTCAGGAGCCGCAAGATGATTTACTAGATACAGGTGCATTTGAGACATGTGTACATTCAAAGCATCCCGACAACCTTCTGCGACTGCCCCAAGTGCCAGGATAGACGCCTCCTGTACCCACGGACATGAGCTGGAGAGTCCATTTTGCAAAGCGGGTAGTAAGCTTGGGAGGATAGAATCGGCACCAAACAGACTGGACAGAGAGTCAAGACTTGCTGCGGCGCACTTACGTAACGTCCATTCATTATTGTCGTCGTCAAACTCGCCATCATCCTCATCGTCTTGATCATAGCCATCATCGTCGTCGCTACTTTCATCGGGACCGCCCACATGTTTTGCCCGGCTGCGATGAAATACGGGCTTGATTGTACTCATCCCGTTGTATCCTTCCTGTTGGTCAATCTCGTTTCTTGCCTGGAGCTCAATCTGTTGCTCGGGAAGGTATACCATGTTCTCCAAAAGAATGGGAATCAGTTTAGGTAGAACTCCTCCAATTGTTTCGACCATCGCTGGTGTGCACACATCTTCGTCCAAGGTTGCAAACGTGAACCAAAACTCGCAAGCTTCTAATGCCACTGCATCGTGATGACGATCTGCCGTACTCGTGAGCATAAATTGGCTGACGGCCTGGAGGTGGGGTTGAATATATTCGGTTCGGAGTTGTAACAGCGTGACAATCGAACGGCACACCCACTTTCGAATCGAGGCGCTAGGATCCGTAGAAAGGGCGCTTAGTCCGCCGAGATAGTCGTTGAAGTACAGGACCAAAGCGCTCGGCATAACGTTGTCGGAGAGACAGGCTGTGAGCGATTGCAGAGCAGCAACTTTACAGAATTCACTGTTGCATGAAAGGAATCGAATCAGCACAGGAATCAAACTATCCAATTCTTCCTGCGTCAACTCGGTCGGTCCATCTTCCATCATTTTTCGAATTGTAGCAAGCGACCCTTCCATTAAGGCAGCGTTCTCTGTCTTCTGTAAGTTTGCAATCAAAGCAGGTATCAGCTGAGGCCACGCGCGAACACATAGCCCCGGTTGGACACTATCTGCCGAAACCGCAGAAGTGGCTATCACAGAACTTGCAACCGCTCGGAGCTCAGAGTGCTGACATCCGAGGGCTTGTAACAGCGCTTCTTTAAGAAGATCCGAGCTTGGTGGTTGGATGGAAAGCGACTGACGTCCTTGCAAAATTGGTGGCCTCAAGAGAGCATTCTTGAGCACTAGACCTGCCATTTGTCCGAATGGAATCCACATGGACATATCTTGCTGTAGCCTCAGCACCGTGGAAGGATCGGCTTGTCTCCATGAATCTAGCTCGGATGGATTTATGTGCGCTGTCATCTCAGCCGCATTATCACTGCCTACGAGCACGAGAGCCAACTGATAGCAAAGATTTCCGTAAGATTCAGCCGAGGCCGAGAGCGCCTCGTCTCGGGCGCGGATTGATTGGACATGAACATTGTGATTTTCTGGATTGGAAAGGGCCGAGACGAGCTGCAGTACTTGCCCACTAGGTGGGGGCGATACGGTCGCCATGGCGCTTCCCTACTGCCCTTCGTTTATCGTTTCCGCCGTTCCTTCTATATTCCTCCTCCAAGGCATCACGTCCATGCGAAAACGTGAAACCGAAAATTCATTTGCTTGGACGATGAGAAATACTCGAAATTCAGATGTTTGCCGAAGCTTCAGTGGATTCCTTATTCCATAAAATGTTTCCTACTTACCGACATTGAAGGATTCCATTTTTCAGATTGCATGATTTTACTGTCAATGTTTTGTAAGTAGCGACAAGCAGACGACAGCGCAAAAACGTTGCAGCAACTTTTCGCCTCGTGCGGAACGAATACTTGCTGTTCAAAACTCATCGTTGGCACCATGGCGCTCGAACTGTTCTCCAAGAAGTTTATGGATGCCGCTTCCAGGTGGTATCAAAAATCTGTCGGCCATGAACTCAACAAAATGGGTAAGGTTTTCTGTGAAGAAAGAGTTGATCGCAAAAAAAATCACCAGAGTGGAAATCTGCGTTTCGATGACGGATGGTGTAGAAGGTTTGCTGCTATTTACAATATTCTGCTTTTTTGGAATTGTCGATTCATGACATGAGTTATTATTTTTCAAATTGTGATCCATGTGCTCTGGCCAAAAAAATGCAATATGCTGCAAGTGCCATGTTTTCACAATTGAAACCAATCCGCTCACTATTCCATGCCGTTGTGATTACTTACAGGCCTGAGATACGAGGATCTATTGATCAGCGACCGACCGGATGTTTCGGAGGCCATGCAATTGGCAGACCCCGACGTTATCAAAGGACGCATGCGTCGTTTGAAGCGTGCGTCCGATTTATCCTTCAAGGCGAAGGAATTAACTGATTACCAACCCGATATGAAATACGAACCGTTCAAGTTAGAAATGTGGGATGATATTAAGAAGATCCAGAAGCGAAATGAAGAAGCCTTGTTGCTTGACATGCACAAGAAATAAACGAAGGACCGTCGCACTGACTTTAAAAACCATAGCCACAACTTTTATTTCTCGTATTTTGTACACTACATCATCTCTGTCACAGAAAGGCTCAGGTCGTGGCTACCTGCGTCCATTAGAATATGCTTGCCTTCATAAAAATAAAAGGCAAGCAGCCTGGACAATATACCTACGGGTGGTGCCTTCAGATAAGCAGCAGAAACCATATGGATGCATAGCTTTTTTCCACCTTGAGAACAAACTGCACTTCATTGATGGCGAAAAGACTGTCATTTAGCCCACGAGAGTCGTTTAATTTTAATATAGCAAAATCTAGGCGATCTATACGACGTCTTGCGAGTCAACCTTCTATCTGTAAAGGAGCACTGGTTTCCTCCCATGAGCGCATCATGTACCACATTTCTCCGAGTCGATCTCCCCCTTCACATGGCTTTTTCGGTTCGAATCCTCTCGATCTATACAAGGCCAGAGCTCCTTTGTTTTCTTTTTCCACGTAGAGACCAATAGAGTTTGCTTGCCACTTTCTGCGTACAACGCGTTCTGCCGTGCGGAGCAATCGAGTGGCCACACCTTGTCGACGAAAGTCTGGATCGGTCGCCAAGTTTGTGATAGCTGGAGAGTATCCAAACACACATTCCCCATCGTCGTTCTCCAGAATTGCAACTGGGTTACTCAGCATGGCCACTTCACAAAAGCCAATTACTTGACCCGTGCTAACGTCTTCTGCCGTCATTTGTACGTGGTTCATCCACGACGAATCGTCGGGGGTCAGCGCAAAATTGTGAGACTGCCAGACGTTGGATTCGCCGGTTTGCCGTGATGCGGTAGCAATTCGATTGCGCAAGCGCTCGTTGGACCACAGTAGTCGTAGCCGATCCTGCTCTTCCAAGTCCGGGATGCTTTGTAAATGGTGCAGGCGTTTTCGTCCTTCGTGGAGTGCTTCGAGACGAACCCGTAGCAAGGCTTCAATGTCCGCTTTTGCCCAGAGTGCGTCCATCTTTTGTCGCCAATTGAATGCATGAGCCCCAAGGCCCTTGGGACTACCAACAGAGGCTGTCGAAAGCAGAGCAGCGACTGTACTTAAATCAGAAGCGGAAGTGGAACGTATCCGAATGCTGAGAGGCTCTGCGGCTACAGTCGCTTCCGAATAAAAGTTTTTGGATGGATCTCTATTCTCGTTGGCGAGAGGAGGGCCAATACGAGGGAACAGATTACCTAGCAAAGCGTTTGCCGGCTTTGTTCCCCGTAGCAGCACTAGCACGATCTGGATCAATAGCGGTTGATAAAACTTCTTCACGATGGCTCCCATACATCTCTTTTCATTCACATTGTTCCCGAGAACACTTTATATGCTTCAGTTTTGAAAGTTGACGAGACTCCATTGCAATGTCACAGTGTATGAAAGCGACCATGGTTATTCTGTAGCGTAGCAATTCTTTACTGTTAGTGACCCAGGGGAAAGAGTGTTTTGAACCAATGTAACTGTAAACTACTTCGCCATCGTCACTCACGGTCAGGTTGATAAAAACGCAACGGAGAAAACCGGATTTCTCGCTTTGCGCTTTGCTTATGTGAATGACGTGTCCGTCTTCATCGACATCCGAGTCCAATGAAAATACTGCATAGTTAGCGAAAAGATGACATACGGACAATATGACTCACCACGATCGCGTTTGAACAAAAGGCAACGGAACCAATTTGATTCAAACTTCGATTCGACTGTTTCCGAAAGTAGACAGTCAGTTACGGTCCCGACAATGGGTTTGTATCGTCGGCATACTTCCTCTTTTGGGAAAAGCTGTAAAATGCTGAAGATTGCGTACTTGGTGGGTGTTTTACTAGTTGCAAGATGTGCTGTCGCGTTTCGGTCGCCCTCGGCCATATCCAAAGGGCTTGGCAGATCAGAACTTATCATAAAAGACGATTCTCTTCGAAGACACTCTGATTTGAACGAAGCCATATGCCCAGTAAGGACGTCCCGTATCGAGGCGTCACTTTATCTATCCGAGCGCATCAACCAATACACACAGAGTGTTGAGAACCGGGCACGGCGTACACTGAGATCAGCCGCGGCCCAGACCCGGACAGTAACAACAAATTTACCGTACTTTGCTACCACCTCTGTCTCACAGGCAAAAGCCGTCGCCAAGACATATTGGTGGACCTCTCCACTCGTTCTATGTTTGATTCCATTATACGCTGAGATTGCATTGCAAACCAAAGCGCATTTTCCGGTATGGTGGAAAATGGTGGACATGACTTACATTTTTGAATCTTCGAACGCGCATTCTGTTGTGCTGTGCTTTTTGGCTTCGAACGTGTCTTATTTGTTCAGTGGCTTGTATTTGCTACGACGATTTCCGCCTCGCAAATTTCCCGCAGCACGGATGGCCTCGGTATTTTCATGGACCACATCGCGGTACACCTGGTTGAGTTTTTGGGTTCTTGCTGCGGGTTTCATTTCTACAATCTTTCATTCCGTACAAGCTCTGGGGGATTACCACGTTGCGGAGGCCCTGTGTTTTCTTGATCATGGCATAGCTATTGCCGCTGTTGGATACTTTTGGAACGTTTGTGGACGGCCTAGTCGTGCGGTGTGGCTTTTAGGCGGTACAGGTATGCTTTGCTTAAGCTGTCCGATCCGTCCGGGCTATGCTTGGTTACACTCCGCCTGGCATATTCTGAGTGCCGCAGCAGCAGTAGCTTGGGGCCGGCAATCTAAGACTGCGCCACACCGAGCGCAAGTGGAACGTACAATGGTGCACCGCTAACGGCTTTTGAAACCACTCGAAAGAGATCAATCCAAAAGGTAGACTTTCCGTCGTGAATGTGGCAAAGGAATGAGAAAGGAGATGTAAAACGAAAACGAAAAAAGCCCGATTTAGGCCTTTGTAGCACTCTCGATTACTTTGATGTGGGACTTACGCATAATTTTGATAGTATTGGTAGTGAGTCTATTTGTACTGGAGAAAAGGGGAGCTGTGGTTGGTATTTGTGTTTATCCATCTTTGTTGTCGAGCTACTGACAGTGAAGGGATTTTGTTGAGAATTCGGCTTCATCCCATGCTGGCGATGGATATTTCTTTTTCGTCATTGGCGGATTCGTTCTCTGTAAATGTAGGTCCCATTCTGGCCAATACTTCCGTTGTGCGGCTGTCCTCGGAACTTCTACCATCGCATGCATTCTTCAACGCATGATTTTGACCGGGATACTCATCAGCATTATTGCACTTAATAGAACTCCTACAAGGAAACGATCTACAAACGTGCAAAAAGACTAGTTTCAGAAGCAACTATTGAGTAAGGGCAACGAATCGCTGTTTACCAAGAAAGCCAGTGAAATTACCCAAAATTGCTTCAAAAGTCTAAGATACTCCCTACCATGCGTCCCCCGAGCTCTTGTAGATCGGCTGCGATTTGTTCGTCATCCTCGTCCGCGAATGGGTTTTCCTTGACCGAGCCATAGACGGGGCCGGGATGAGGCGTACCAAACAACGGACTCGGCGACATGATCATGCAACCCCGAGGCGCAACCGGTACTGAAGGCAAAGACAAATTTTTGTAGTGACTGCTTGAAAGCGACGCGGTAGCAGCGGCTTCAGACGGCAACAATGTCTGCTCCATCGTTCCGTGGCGAACCACGGATCCCAAACCGGGTGGAGCGCGTAGAATGGTCGGTGGTGATAGAACGGGGCCCGTCCAAGACGGACTTTGAGGGTTCAACGTTGAAAAGTAAGCAGCCTGCTCTCCGTACACCGATCGAGTCGACGTAGGTGGCGATGAAGACTTCACAAAGCCTCCGTTGTTCGAAAAGCGAACAGGAGTTTGTACAGCAGGTCCCACTGATCTCGAGAAAAGTGAAGGCGTTCTTAAGTCATTTTCCGTCGTGACCGTGAGCAACGGAGGTGGCGAAAAGGATGGAATTTCCGTCGAGAACAACGAGTCCGAGCCGTGTGGGCTCAGAGAAGGAGTTGCTTGTGCTGGGGACAAAGGATTCGACTGGATTCCTGGGATGGCAATACTTGTTTCGCTTCCCGAAGCCGCTCTCCGGGTCAAACGAGGACTTGCCGTAAGGCGTTTCTTTCTGGTGGCGCGTCGACGGTTGGTATTTCTTTCCTTGCTAGACGGCGAAACAATGCTACGTTGATACGATGTTGCGGAACCCCCTTTCGCGCCCGATTGAGTCTGAGGTGGCCCGCATGTCGCAACTGCGGAAGAGCCAATCTTGTGCCCACGTCGGCTCGGACGTTTCGGTATGGATTCCGGTTCATTCATAGCCACATTCTTCCCCTTGCACAATGTACTTTCCATAGGTACTACCGTGGGGTGTTCGGTCGGTGGCATGGCCGTCGGTAGCGTTCGTGTGGTTGAGCCAGATCCGTAAGACATATCGTCCGATAGTATCGCTGTATCTACCGTCGACCCGGAAGCCGCCCGGTTTCGTGAGCTATCTTCCGTCACAAGAGTTTCAGGATCCGGTATAGTGGGGGAAAGCGTATTAGGGGACATGAATGGGGATGGATCCAGTGGCTTGTCTTCCGAAAGCGCCGGCAGCAAGGTGGAACGAATTTCCGGGCGGTCATACTCCGATTGCCTCTCGGTCACGGATGGTTCCTTTTGCTCCTCGAGCCGGTGAGATTCCTCCGAGGCACATACTTCGATGGTACCGGCGTCGTTCGGTACAGATTCGGTGGTGGTAGGATTATGCTTGGGGTTCGTCGTCGTCGTCGTCGTCACTATCGCCGTGGCGTTTGGTATGCGGCCTCCTCGGTAATTATTTCCTTTGGGATGCATCGGTGGTTTTCGTTTCTTCTTTTTCTTGTCCGTTGCGTGTTCGGGTTTCGGTCGAGGTGCGAGTGTGCGTCGTATCACCCAGGCGAGCAAAAACAGTGCGACAAAGGTAGCAAGGGCGAGGACGCTGGAGAACAACGCGCCGCAATCGTAAAAAATCCATGCCCCCCAGGCAGATGAAGTGGACAGTAGCGTATACATGCCGTCTCTGTGTAAGGTGCGGTGCGTACGGATATTCACAAAAAAAAAAGAATGATTCCCACAAGTGAGCAATGGGTGTGGGACGAGAGTAGACGGTAGACTGGTTTGGGGGCGAACACTCGTCTTCCACTACACGATCGGAACCACGACTCGTGACGCCGCGAACACATTCCATCACGTTCGCTGGACCTTTTTTGGTACGTACCTCAGTTTCCGTAGAAAGACCCAAGTAGCCCCGTCGGGATGCGCGACCAGGGCGACGATGGTTAAGAGTGCCAAACACACCAAAGTGGGCGGAGGCCAGCTAGGTAGATGTCCCTTGTGCCTCTCCAGCCATCGCCACGATAGGGCGTGTCGCCCGAGTGTCGTGTCCCCTAGCCAATGTTGCAAAGTAATCGTGCGCGTGACCATCCAACACACCAACGGGCTCGTAATGACCAGGCGCACCATCCAAAGCATGGTCGCCATAGAATGCAAGAAAAGAGTCGCGCTAAGGAAAAGGAAGTTGTCCCACAACGTCGTGACGGAGTCGTCCAAACGCGCAGAGTCCGGACTATACGGGTGCATAAAGTTGGCAAAATTGCGTTGCGCTTCTTCCATTGTTGGAGTGATCAGACCCTTACTCAATGGAGGGATCGTGGTACTGGCGGATGTCGAACCCCCAGTCTCCGGGATGGTAACCACCATGCCAGCGACGGGTTGCGTGAGCGTCGTCGTGGTTTCTTTGCTTCGTTGCTTTATTTTACACTTACGTTAGTGCGGTCACCGGCTTCAACCTACAGAAATCACTTCACTGTCAGTACACCACCGCTTTGAACGAAAAACAGCACTGGTGAAGTGATACGACTGTGGGACGGAGTTGGTGATAATGGTGAGAAGTTGTCGAAAAGTTCGCCGCTGTTCGAATCCGGGAATGTTCGTAAGCGAGGGGGTGGGGGCTGTTTGTTTCTACAGGTGTGGCAGCAGTCACGTTGGGTTTTGGGACGCGGGTGGCATTAGACCAAGCGCACCGATACCCGGTGGGTAGTCTACGAACTATACCTGAAACGTCGAATTACGGATGGAAGGGTAGACCAATAATTATAGTACAACAACCCAAATATGCAACCAACAAAAAAGAACCCTTCCCCTACTTTTCTACGCGGGCTTGCTTACCCAGAAGTATTCGAAGCTCCATTTCGTTCCAAGATGCCCTTGTGACATTGTAATTTGTACAACGGCGTGACGAATTTCGAATCATCACAACCTACGGCTTCGTTCCTGCCACAGTGAATGATTCATTGATTCGTTGATTACACTTAGTTGATTGATTGATAGATTGCTTATACCGATACCGCATTCACGAGTTCATGACTGACAACACCTTGGATCGCTCGCGGGTTGCCGGTAGTTTGTACGGCCTTCTGGTGGGCGACGCCTTGGCCATGCCTTCCCACTGGTTCTACTCGCCTGAAAAGCTCCGGGCGGACTACGGCGACATTTCTGGAATGGTCGCTCCCCGTCCCACTCACGCCGAATCCATGGTCCAGGGAATGTCCTACACGGGCACTTGGGATATTCTACACGACAAGGCACGCTACTACACCGGCCATCAAAGCAACACTGGCGAGGGTCTTTCGCAGGCCGAGAAGGACGCGCGTCGGGACGACCACGGCAACTACGTAGGGCACACGCCCGACGATCGTGTCCATTACCACGCGACTCTCAAGGCCGGACAGAATACCGCCAACGGTTGTTTGACGCGACTAGCGATGCGCTACCTTGCCGAAGCAAATGAAGACGGCGACGGCTACGATCCCGACGAGCATTTGCGACGCCTGCAAGACTATATGCTGGCCCCACCCGAACCAGACAACGATCAGCAACTGATTAATCACAATGATGTCTACTTGGACGTTTATCTACGTGGATTCTTTACCAATGCCTCTCAAGGCAAGTCGTTGCGGGATTGTGCCTTGACCCAACGCGATTCGTGGAGTATCGGTTCATTGGATGGAGTCGTCCTGGCCATGTACGTATACAAACTCCCCATTCTGTACTGTTTTTTATTCTGATGATGCTAACCTTCGCTCATCTCGTTTGCGGTTTCGTTGGAGAACAGTCCCACTATCGCCGCGTACGCCCACGAAGCCGATTGGTACGTCGTGGGTCGTGCGGTCGAACACCACATGTTGACGCATCGATCCGTCACCGTGACCGCTTCCCTGGCGGTGCTGGTACCTTTGTTGCTTTCACTCTATCGTGGCACCGACTTGCGAACAACATTGGACGAGTACATGTCCAAAATGCGGCCACCCAAGATTACTGGGCGAGCCCTGGCCGATTCCTACGTGAACCACCACGGGCCAGGCAACATACCCCCCAACGAAAAGTGGCGGCAGCATATGGAACTCGACGACAGTGAAACGACGCGCGATTTGGTGCATCGCATGCTTGATTGGGACGATCAGGACGTGGCGGGCTTCCGCGACCGCGAATGCTCGCGGTTATCCACGGCGTGTTACTGCGAACACGCTCTGACAACGGTACTGTATCTTGCCTACAAGTACGCGGAGGATCCCGAAATGGCCTTGTTACAGAACGTCCGGATCGGAGGACATTCGACGGCCCGTGGTGCCGTGCTGGGTGCCATTCTAGGCGCCGCCCACGGCGTCAACGCGGTACCCTTTGTCGGGGAGCTGTGTGCCAAAGAGAGCATCGATCAAGAAATTGCTGCGCTCATTTCTACTATCCCCTCTAGAGTCCTCATACGCGCGAAGAATTCGGGTCGAGCGACATTTGCGGAATCGTCCTAATCAGAGATGGGCCTTTGATTGGCACCGACCAATGAAGTCCTCTAGTTCACAGTCAGGAGCCGGACCTATATTAACAGCAACAGGTGCGAAGTAGTGTAACTGTAAATTCACGAATTGTACCTCAACCCTAATTTACCAAGACGACGCGACAATAATTTGTGTTTTTGAACCAACATGCTGCACTTACGGAAATAGAGAAAATCCAATTTGCGGCCCTATAAACGGGATCACCACCACAACACAGCAACTTATGTATCTGGCGGTTGTGGCGCGCAAAAGACCGATCTAGGAAGGATGGATCCGATTCTGATAACGGTACTCCGAGATGTTTTAGGTGTGGAAATTTCTCCGTTGACCAACAATGTTGCGGCCGCACTGTCGATGGTACTGTATTTCAAAATAGCCATCGAGGCCGTGACGTGGTTTCGACTGCGCTATTCTACCAGTCTTTATTCCAAACAGCTCTTGCATATAACGTTGGCTTCGTCCATCATTTTTTGGTCGTTGTTTGACGACTCGCACTGGAGTTGGCGTCTGAATACGCTTTTGCCGTCAGTAATGATGGCTCGATATATCTACAAGGTACGGGACTGCAAACCTAAGACATACACGTGCATATCGACTTGCAGGTACTAGAATATAATATACGTCTCTATTCTTGTGTCGGCAGGGTGCGATACTGAAAGATCCCGAAGATTTGGAGGTACTGACGCTATCGAGGACTTCATCTCCTTCAGATCTGCTGTTTGGCTCGCTGCAATTTGCGGCAGTTTTGGTATGGCTAGGTCTGTACCAGTTTCGCACGGCTGAAGCTGCTATTATAATAGCCGCATTAGGCGTTGGGGACGGGATCGCCCCCATGGTCGGCCACTGGTACGGCCGCCACGACTACCAAATGCCGCTAGCGAGCCAAAAGACCATGGAAGGAAGCGTCGTTGGGGTCTTTTTGGGAACCGTTGTGGGCTGTTATCTGTATATGTATCTTTTGGGGATTCCGCTGTTGCCTCTACGGATAGTGCTGGCGTACGGTGGTATTGCGGCAGTAGTAGAAGGGACGGCTCCCGGTAATTTGGACAACCTAACCGTCCCCATTGCGATCCATTTTTCGCTCGACAAGGTGCAGGAATGGCTACCAGCATGATTACTTACGTGAAACGGGGAATCCTGAAAGATCGGGACGTCGAATTGTGCGGGAGGAACCGACAAGCTGGCTTGTTAGGCGACGACTTTGGCATGCATAGGGGAAGATTGTGTATTGACTGTGAGTCCGCGCTACCCTTGGGATGTACTAGGAATCGATAATATATACTGTAGCTTTCTTTCTTTATTGACCTTTAGTAGAAAAGTGCTTTTTTCAGATCTCTAGGTAAAGAATAGTCAGCAGCCTCGGCCGGGCGACTAATCTTTTGATAGTCAAGTCAACGAACTTGTTCGGGTCGAGTGGCAGTCACGATAGGTGTTAGGGTTCCTTCCTTTTCCTGTGCGTTTCCCCAAAATTTGGGCGGACAGTGATGTCACGGTGACACGACGAGCGACGCCACGCGTTGTCGACCGTGACGAATGAGATGTCAACAACGCATTTCTACTCGTGATCACACACAGTCAGTCAATGGTAAGAGACGTAACCAACGACGGGACGTTGGCCGTAGTACGCACACATTCCCGCAGATAGCCGAACCCACCGTCAACGTCCAACACCGGCAGCCCCCTTCGTATCAATCTTACGTTCGTTGCTTCGATTCTCCAACTAACTGTAAAAAAAGAAAGATCGAACCAATTTTTACACCGAATCAAAGTAAGAAGACGTGATTGATCATGAGTGCCACCGACAAGACAGCCGACTTTGACGTTGGGGCTGTAGCTCACGTTAATTTTCGGGTTCGCGGGGAAAGGCTAGGTCACGGAGAAGAAGTGTTTTTGGTAGCGCAAGACGATCCAACGATGCAAAGGGTAAGTAATTGACGAAGGCGGTTGTTTTCGCGCACAATCCCAAAGATTTACAGTTAGCGGGCTTTTAGTGTTTTTACTACTTTTGCGGTAGTCCTGGTGGAATATCCTCTCACAAACGCAAGCACACATACATCCTGACGTTGCCCGGGCGATCGGGTCCAATTTGAACGTTTGGAGTCATTGTCAACCTCAATTTGCTTGTTTGGTTTACTATAGGCCATTCCTCTCTACACTTCCGCGACTCAATTTCCCTGGTATCATTCCGTGTCACCAATTACGCTTCCTTTGCCGCTCCGGGCTCTGGAACGTGAACCTCGTAAACAAGGAAACTTTGTCTATCGCTACGCCATTCACCGTGCGGGTATCTTTCATCATTGGGAAGATACTACCGATGCTCCGGAAGATTTGCAAGCCGCCAAGTCCTTGAGATTGAGCGCGAGCACTTCCGCTCAGAGCTTGCCCGTCACGGAAGACGATCTTACCGTCCCCCACAACAGCCCTCATCACGAAGTGCCCCTACATCTGATGCACAATCACGAATCGTACGTGGTGAACGACGTGCTGGGATTAACCAACACCAAGCCGGAAATTGATCACATTCGGGCCGATACGCAGCCGACCTACACACGGGCGTCGACGTTGCACGCCCGGGGGCTCAGTCAAGACATGTCCGCCAAGGGTAGTGCCGGTCAGCTGGTTGGGCCATCCCCCGGACCGTCCAAGACGCGCAAAAAAGCCGTCGGATTTGCTCCTCCTCCCCAGTCCTATCATCAACGCACTGCTCAGCAAGCCAATATGAAACAATCCGTAAACTTGAATTCGACGGATGGATTGGTTGTGGTCAGTGCCTTTCTTCCAGTTGTACTCCACCGTACCGACGAGGGAAAGTGGACGGCTGATTGGGACTACGAAATGCTCTTGTCCATGCACACTCACTTGCGTGTCATCCGTGTTGGTGTCGTCAAATGGCGAGGCTGGCACGGCCGATCCGGGAAAAATGGAAGTCCCGAAAATGGTGTTCCACGGAGTGAACGGAAGCTTGTGGAAGAGTGCTTACAGAATTTTGACTGCGTACCGGTCTGGATCGAGCCACTGTTGTTTGGTGAGTTCTATAACGGCTTTTGTAAGGGTGTGCTTTGGCCTGTCGTGCACAATGTTACGTCAGTTTACTCCAATCGTCCGGAAGACAACGAAATATTCTCCGGTCAACGGGTAGTGCAAGATAAAACGCAGTTTTCGGAATACAGTATGGATGATGTGGAACAAGGACCGGTGCACGGCGGTCGGGGACGCGAGGCCGCGTTATGGTCGGCGTACAATACCGTCAATCGCCAGTTTGCTGATGTGGTGGTTCAATGCTTCAACGGACACGAATTGGTTTGGATTCATGGCTTTCATCTCTTGATTCTGCCGTCCTACTTGACACGACGCATCCCGATGGCCAAAGTTGGTATCTTCTTACATACACCCTTTCCGAGTTCGGAGATCTTCCGAACTCTATGGTGCCGTGAAGATCTGCTGCGCGGCATGTTGAACGCCGACCAAGTTGGCTTCCACTTGTTTGAATACGCTCGACATTTTCTGACATCTTGTCGCCGACTACTGGGTCTTAATTATGGGATGATCCCTGACGCCTCCGGTGGGCACACTCTGGCCATTGATACCAACGGACGTCACGTGGCGGTGACCAGTATTCATGCGGGCGTCGAACCGCCCGTCCTGAACCAGATTTTGACGCATAGCAGTACCGTCGAAAAGGCAGGATCCATTCGGAATCGATTCGAGGGTAAACACATCTTCTGCGGTATTGACCGACTTGAGTCTCTCAAGGGTATCCCGTTGAAACTGCTGGGACTTGAGCGCTTTCTTCGCCGTTGCCCTGAATGGGTTGGAAAGATTGTGCTTGTACAAGTTGGCATCTCGGCGTTTGAACGTGGAGATGATTACTCTATTAC
Source organism: Phaeodactylum tricornutum CCAP 1055/1 (assembly GCF_000150955.2). Taxonomy (NCBI): domain Eukaryota; phylum Bacillariophyta; class Bacillariophyceae; order Surirellales; family Neidiaceae; genus Phaeodactylum; species Phaeodactylum tricornutum. The sequence continues at coordinate 376,990 of NC_011677.1, forward strand.
TAAGCACGAAGTGGTGAAACTAGTGGACAAGATTAACCAGGAATGGCCCGGGACAATTCAATTTCAAGAGTGTTACGAATCAGAAATGAGACTTCAGCAACGAATGGCGTTGCTTCGCGCGGCCGATGTTGTCGTTGTAACCTCCATTCGTGACGGCCTCAATCTATTGCCACTCGAGTTTACAACGGCACATCAAGACGCCATGACGGAAATGGGCAGAAAGGATGGTCGTAAGCGTGGTTTGTGCATACTGTCCGAATTCACTAGCTGTACACGGGTTATGCGTGGGGCGCTGCACGTAAATCCTTGGAAAATTTCCGAAATCGCTAATGCTTTCAACACCGTCCTTAACATGACCGAAGACGAGCGAATACGACGCATTCGCATCGCCTCGGAATTTGTCACTCGAGTATCGACACAACGCTGGGCTCTTGCTGTAATGCTGGATTTGAAGGGTGTCAACAAGAACAGTCCTGTTCAATTAGCTGGCGCCGGGCTTGGTTTGGGTTACCGTCTCCTTGGAATGGATTCTGGTTTCGTATCACTTGATTCAAACACAGTCGCGCGGGCGTATCGTACGTCTCGTGCTCGGCTCATCCTTGTGGACTACGGTGGAACTATTGTGAGCAATGACAATGTAAGTTGTTTATTTTTATTGGTACGTTAGGGTTACATGAATATCCTCACTTTGGCTCTTTTTTGCAGTTGGACAGCTTGACTCGATTCCAAATGGTCCGAGAGCGTAGTGCTCGTTCGACTCCAAGCAAGGCGGTGATCACGGCCTTGCGAGGTCTATGCGAAGATAAGAGAAATACTGTTTTTGTCGTCAGCGGAAAAGAACGCCACTCCTTGACGTCAACACTCGGTGACATTTCTAATTTAGGGCTTGCAGCTGAACACGGTATGTTCATATCGTGGCCCACTGCGAAAACGAAGACTCGACGACGTTGGGAAACCCTCGTACCAGAAACCGACCGAACATGGAGGTCTCTTGCTATGACAATTATGGAAGTTTACACATCACGAACCCACGGAAGTTATATCGAAGAAACAGAGATGAAAGTTCTGTGGCAATACCGCGATGCCGATACGGAATTCGGATCGCTTCAAGCCAAGGAACTAGAAGATCATCTTTCCAAGTATTTACGAAGCTTTCCGGTCGATATTTTGCATGGTGGGGTGGAAGAAGGTGGATATGTCGAAGTTCGTCCAAAAGGAGTTAACAAGGGCGTTCTCGCTATGCGTGTTATTAAGAGATTTCCCGAAATGGCACAAAAAGACAAGCTTGAGTTTGCTTTGGTATTAGGAGACGACCATTGCGACGAACCGATGTTGTCGGTTATGCGCCAAATCGGTAGACGGGTGAAAGCCGTGCGGAGAGCTCAGCATGGCGAGCCCCCTTTACCAGATATGCCAGCGACGATTCAACTTGTGGATGTGTCGTCATGCGACAACTATCTCTCATCAGAACTTGAAGTGTTTACGAGCACAGTTGGCAAAAAACCGAGCGCAGCAGCCAACTATCTTCACGACGTCGACGAAGTGCAGGAGCTACTAGCTAGCCTCGTACGAGTTTCCACTCGTGATCCCCGACACTTTTCCGCGCTTGATCTTACAGCCTTCTCGAATGGAAGCTCTGGAGTCAAGAACACGCAAAGCCCGGCGTTGGCTAAGTCCACAAGTTTGAATGAGATTAATAAGCAAGATCCAACGGTTAGCGTCAGCATGAATCTGGCGGCATATTTCGAAACAATTGAAGACAACGAAGAAGATCAAGAGGATGAGTTTTTGTTCTTCTAATAGAAGAGGATACATTAATCACTAACATACGGATGCATAATAGAAAATTCCATGCCGATTTCGTGTAAGTTGTGTAGATTTTGCCCTTCAATAGACCCAGCCTAAAGAGTAACTCCTTGGAGGACTCCAAAGACTCGCATGCGCTCAACGAACATATGCTTTTCTGAAAGCCTGTGGCCCACTAATGGACTCCTACCGTTTTGACACGTTGGCACAAAAACTATCTTAACTTGTTGAAATGTAAGCTATGCAATGATGTCATTACTGTAATGAAGCAAATAATGAATGAATATTCAATGCAAATGCGGACTATATGTATGAACAGAAGTGGTTTCTTTATCGAACGTGTAGAGGGAGGCCTTCGTCTTGGGGGAGAATCTCACCTCGCCTTTTCAAACGAGGAACGTCGAGGCAGCAAGCCGACCTTGTCACCGAAACCTGGCTCGGAAAGCATGGGACCGTCATCCCGTAAAGTGACACCTTCCGCCCGCATTCGTCGAGGTGACAATGGAGTAATTTTTGCAGGAGAAGTTTCCTTTCGTAAGCTTTCTCCTATTGTACTCGGGGATATCCACGAGCCGGTGAACCGGTCGAGGTTTGGTGCTTCTGGGAGATAGACGGGAGGCGAAATCAGAGAGTCATCGGAATCACGTTTGGAACTCGGGGTGACCGCCATCTTGGAGCTACTGCCTGAGCTTTCCATTTCAGCGGGAGACGGGCTTGCAGCTTCTCGGGAAACGCATCGTACAAGACTCGCGTCGCCCCTATCTTGGTCGTCGATATCTGCTGCTTGGTCGTCGGAGGATATATACAGCTCAAACGATCGACGATTGTGGAGGCCGACGCCAGGGATTCTGATGGTGACCCATCCATTTCCCCACTTTTCAACTTTCCCAATCCGATTGATGAGGGGTCCGCACGAAACGCGTACCATCTGATCCTTCCACTGGTCCGTCGAAACCATGCTAAGCAAAGGGTAGGGTGAGTCCGCGTGTTTAGCAGCGAGACTTGCTGGTGTTCGCCGTCCTCTCGTCTTGGGTGAAGTTAATTTGACAGATTTGATATCTTCTGTGCCCGCCGAGACTGGTGAGAATCCAAGAGTCGATCGTTCGGACCCTTCGTGGGATGCCAATGAAGCTTCCGCCGTCGACAAGGAGGAGGAGTCTTGTTGGGAGTAGTCAACCTTGCTACGTTCCTCACGATTCGTCTTGGTCACCTTGTCCTTCAACGAACCTGCTCCTCTTCGGGGAGGCGGGTTTGTGTCGTAATCCGCGTGTAAGTAGCAATACTTGGTGCCGCTTACCGAGATGTACGCACACGCGCGACCTCGAGTTGTGGTTGCCTGGCAGCGAACTTCGTCACCACTTCCGGTGAAGCGCCGATCCTGGTGCGGCGCCAACGCTGCGATCGTAGTCGAATGAGCCGGTACACAGATGCTACGGGGCTGCTCTGATTCTTCCTCCAGAGGCGACCGCTGTCCGGAAATTATGTAGTGCTGGTAATGGAGCTTGCAGTACTTGCTACCGTTGTAACAGGGTTGACGTCGGCAGTGCGAGTTGTTACGCGAAGTGCGGCCGTGGCAACTTCCTGGTGGAGGATTCGAGAGCGGTGTACCGTGGCTTGGCTTTGTAGAGAGCGAGTCGTCCAACGCAGGGTCCGACGAGTCTTCCACGGACAGACCTTCGGTAGATAGATCACTCGGAGTCGAGCGGTCCTGTGAAGGGAGAAGGTGTGCGAAAGATCCTGCGGCAGCGACTAGCGCCAGAACTGCGAGTTGCTCGTCGGTATTGCTGTTGGCAAATTCCAAGACCGAAGCGTCAAGTTCCGAAAGCAAAGGGAGTTGTGACGAAGGTGGCTCTGGCTTGGCATCTTGTTCTTCGTTCCTCCAGTACAATCTTCGCTTCTTGAGAGGAAGCGAAGCTTGTCGCAAGCTCGAGCTTCGTTTTTTGAGTTGAAACATTGGATAGAGTGTATTCGTCGCAGAAGGACTAATCATTGTCAGATGTTGAACGAAAGTGATGCTCCTTTGATGTATGTTGTAAGCGTAACAGGACAAGGTACAGTCTTCGTTGGTCCTGACAGACAATGAAGAGTGTCAAAGGGCCAAGCCGGACGCCGAGACAAACTCAAAAAAAGACGAGCCGACTTGCTCGAGGAAATAAAAAGTGACGTTTTCTTGCTGGCAGTATAGGTTGGTCTATTCCGGTGGCTGACTGTGAGTCTCTACACCGGTTCGTTTCGATGCCTCTTACGATTCTTCTTGGCGACTCCGGAGGCTCTTTTTCTTTGAGGGTACTCCTTTGCAGAAGCGATGAACTGAGGGTGCGAATCGTCAAACCGAGACACCGAGTGGACTACTTTGTTGATTGTTCCTCTCGATGATATGTTGATGATCGGCGTCGCTTGGAAATGATTCGATTCCTTGGTTCGAGCGTTCCTACTCAGAAGAGGCCTTACTGTTGTTACCCTTTAATGCGTACGAACCGCGTAGACTGTTTTTTAGGTCTCGCATCAGATTTCGTAGGTTTATGGATTCTTGCCGCGTGCGGGGGATGCGCGGTGCCACCGAGGCGGGTGCCATTCTCTTTCGGAGCGTGCAGTTTTCCCTCTAAAAACCCGGAACTTCGTAACCCACCGGATACTTTCGAGAATGTCTCTTTCTGCGTAGATGTCTACACATACCATTGGTACGCACGAACGTAAACTGCGCGTGTGTCGTACGCGCGCACACACCGCAGCCAGTTTCCAGCGTCGTGGCAGTACTGGCAGTGCGCCGCGTTCTGCCAGCGCCCCCCAGCAGCCCCGTGTCGCATCCGTGGGAATTCCCGTTTCTGGCCTCCTCCCAGTCGTGTTCCCACGGTCCCCAACGGCTGACCGCGATACGGGTGAAGTCCATGCACATTTTGTGTTCACTATCAACGACACGTGGTGACGCCTCCATATATTCGCGCCAAATTTACAGATAAGTCTGAAGAAATAAGAAACCAATAGGCATAACTGTAAATGGATCGTCACACGGAGTCGGATTTTTCGATTTGGGGTTTGCGGAAATCGAGGGTTTCTTATCGGACCGAACTCCGCTCGAGTTAGCTCTAGTAGTTAGTAGCTAAGAAAACAAGACAGCCAGTTCCAACACGAGACTAACTATAAAATTAACTGTAAACTGCAAGGAATGTACGGGACTGTGGGGTGACAGGACACGGGATTTTTGGATCGAGCCTCCGTCCCGGAATTTGTTCCGTGCAAAATAGTCGCGCGACAATGGTGTCCTTTGATTTTCACCATCCAAAGCTTGCCTTGATCGCAATTCTGCAAGACCACGATGTGAAAGACATTCTATCCCATTGTGCCGTAGCGTTTGCGGCGGTATACCTTGTTGTTTGGCTTCGGTGCGTACAGAAACGGCGCGCCATACGAGCCCGCTACGACGGATGGATTCGTCGTGCGCGGCAAGAACGATCTTCCCTGGAGCATCCGTGCCTTGCCGAGCCGCTCGACGGAGATATAATGTCTTTCTTGAGTGCCGTTGAGACGAGGAACGCTATTATGCAGCGCAAATTGGATCCACGAATGAACGTTGTGTTTCTGGCACAGAGGTGTCGCCGACTCGGCAGGGACGAAGAGGGAATCAACGCCATTGCCCAAGAGTTTTACACAGACGCCGTCGAGGTTGCGGAGAATCTTCCCAACGCCGATACCTTTTTGCGTCCGCTCTACGGAGTGCCGATTTCCGTGAAAGAACATTTGGCTTTGCGGGGTTCGTACTCTACTGGAGGTCTCGCCTGTCGATTGAACCAGAAAGATACTAAAGATTCCTTGATTGTGCAAGTAATTCGCTCCGCTGGGGCCATTCCTATGTGCAGTGGAAATGTACCTCAGATCATGATGCTTCCGGAAACGTACAATCGAATCTGGGGACGCTCTCGGAATCCTTGGGATTTGTGCCGCTCCACGGGTGGATCGTCCGGCGGCGACGCCGCTCTCGTGGCCGCCAGGTGCGTGCCTTTGGCTATTGGCAGCGATGTGGCTGGTTCTATACGCATTCCGGCTTCGTTTTGCGGTATTGTGGGATTCAAGCCGACGGCATATCGCGTGTCGGGCAAGGGAAATATGAAGGCTCGCAAAAACAATCGCTCCGGAACGAGCGCCGTTATTCCCGTCGTGTGTGGACCTCTCGCCCGCACTGTCGACGACTGCGCACAATTTATGAAAGCCGTTCTAGTACCAGAAATGTTCCAAGGTGACAGCAGCGTTCCGCCCCTACCGTTCGACGTGGATTCGTACCAAAGTAAGGCGAAGCTAAAGATTGGCTACTTTGATACCGATGGTTGGTTTGAACCTTGTTTGACTTCCAAACGCGCCGTTCGAGAAGCGATCGATGCATTGACCAAAGCAGGACACACGTGCGTGCCGTTTAAACTCCCGACCGACGGATGGATCAGTTACGGTCTACTGGTGGCCATCAATGCTGCCGAAGGAAATTTTCGTTCTTTTGTTGAGGCTTTGGAAGGGGAGCAAATGATTTCCGAGTATGATACATTACACCAAGCGAGCAACCTTCCGAACTTACTCAAGCCGGTCATCATGGCTTTGATTGATAAACGCCGGGGACACTTGCTGAAGCAAGGCCGAAATGGTGGTGTACCCGTTTGGGATCTGTGGCAGTCGGTCGCAAAAGTTCTCGAACTTCGTCAGAAATGGGACAACGCGGTACGAGAGGCGGGCTTGGATGCAATCGTCCATCCTGCCATGCCGATTCCAGCAATCCAACACGGCTTGTCGGGTAAACTTACAGCTAGCTGTTCGTACATGTTTCTAGCGAATCTCCTACAGGTAAGAATGGCACTTTATATGTGTTGTTTTTTGTTCGTGAGAGTTCTCTGATCAAGTGCGTGCTCGTTCTCATTTTCTCGCTTAGTGGCCTAGCGGAGCTTTGCCCGTTACAACTGTCCGTGCGGATGAAGCGCACTATCGAAGGAAAGATATGCCGGCTGACCAACGAGACATTATCTCCAGGATTGTGGCTCAAGTTATGCAAGGAAGCGAAGGAATGCCAATCAGCGTATGCGTCATGAGTCCGTCCTATCGCGATGAAACATGTTTGCGAGTTATGAAGGAAATTGAAAAAACTATTCCCTTTCAAGAAGAACCGAAAGCTTTTCTGAAAGCTTAATCAGGGAGCATGCACGGAGACCATTTCGGACATCGCGGTAATCGGAGAACGGCAGTCTTGTATGGTGGAAGCAAAGTCGTAAGGCGAGAAGGGTTTGTTGCTGTGAATGGATACGAGTACTGTGGATCACTTTGTAGACATAGGAGTCGTGAAAGTTGTCTGAGCTGAATTAGGTGAACATTCATCTGACTAATGGTAGTCCGGCTGAAAAGTTAATCTTAGTTCAACCCAAATGTCTTCGGACGCACGTTGGATCAGTCTTGAACGACAAAATACTATATGAGGACATATCCAAACGGAGGAAATTCAAGGAATCGGGTATCCTTCAATTTTACTGTCAGTTGTTCCATGAAAAAAGATCGACCTTGACTAACGTAAGATAACATTTTTCATTTTACATAGCGCCGTTCACTTTTGTTGTCACCGCTTTACAGTTAGTTGGTTGAACGGTTTCCTGTTACTTGTAAGGAATCAATCCACTCACATCGTGTTCCTGTGAGGCCATTAAGAGCTTCTGCGCTATGTCCGATATGAACAGAGATGCCCCTCTACCTCCCGGTTGGTCTCGTGGATATTCTACCTCTCAGAAACGAACTTTTTATTTTCACCAGGAAACCAAACACACACAATGGCACTTTCCAACGGCATCAGAAGCCAAAGATCCACTCAAAGGCAAGCAACGCGCCGAATTGAACAAGGATCGCGAGAAAAAGCGACAGCATGAGGATTCGTCTGGAGCCGACAAGCGTCCTCGAGGATCACCTGGAGAATACATGAGGAAGACCGTCGATACTTCCGTGGACGACATATTGGAACTGGCCGATTCCACCTCGGTTGCCGTGATTGTTCCCTACCGGGATATTCATTCTGCACAGCAACGTGCTGCTCATTTAGCCAAATTCGTTCCGCATATGCAACGGTTCTTTAATAGACTCTTAAAATCTGGAAAAGTTTCTGACTATCACTTCTACATCATCGAGCAGTCGGATGATGGACGCAAATTCAATCGCGGCAAGCTCCTCAATATCGGGTTTGATTTGGCCCGCAAATCAAAACGCAGTCACGATGTCTTTATTTTTCATGACGTGGATCTGCTTCCTCAAGATGATCTCGGATCCTGGTATGCGAAGTTTCCTAAATCCCCGATACATATCGCCAGAGTCTGGGGTCGGTATTCTAACAATCCGAAGTACTTCGGAGGCGTTGTGTCGTTTTCCTCGTCAGACTATAAGCGCATTAATGGCTATCCAAATACATTCTGGGGTTGGGGAGGCGAAGACGACGAAATGCAGAAACGGCTGGAGAGGTTAGGGATCCGATTTGAATCGCCTCCGAAAGGAACCCTGGTTGATTTAGAAAACATGACCCTGCCCGAAAAGCTAAATTTTCTCCGTGCAAATCGCGAATGGAAATGTATGGTCAAGTGGGAAGCTCTGGAAGAGCACGAAAAGACATGGAAGATAAATGGGATGGCTGATTTAAAGTATAAAGTTTTGGAGCAAACGTCTTTGGATGAAACGGGAAGGGCAACTAAAGCAACAGTCGATGTTCAGCTCAATGGAGATCACTGGGCGAACGAAAAAAGTGCAATAGATTTTCAAGGATAACAGGAGAAGAGGACAATGTATGAATGTTGGCTGCCCGAAGTATACTTTTCGGCTTTTGACCTAACGACCGCATCAAAGCCAAGGTCGCAGGTCGGTGATACTAATCGTCCTGGAGATTCAAGTATTGTTGATGCTTTCTTTTACTAGCTGTATTGGTACGGAGATGTGTGAAACAAAGTAGTTTTGGGCAGGGTAGTTGCAACTCCACTGACGTGAGGCTATGTTAGAGTTAGTCCATCTTTAACCCTGAGGTATCTCGAAATTTGAAGGGTTGGTCTTTTTCATGTCACAGGTGAATTGGGGCGCCCTAGTCGCCTTTCATGTGCTACATTGCTGTTCAAAACAACTTGAAAATAACGTTGTCAACGTTGTTAGCATCTAAATGATACCAACTCAACCCGAGCATTGCAGTAGATACATTGATTGGATTTTTTTGAACTGTAAAGTGAAGGCACTTCTATATTAGTAGGGAATAAGCGGGCGTCAAGTGCACGTAACGTTCCTCTTATTGGGGACACCCGAACAAAGTTTTGTGCTGGTGTCGCTTTTGCGAAATTCTGCCGACAATTCATTTGAATTCAAAACCCCGCCAAGCTTGCGGCTTTTCTCTCTTACTCAAAGCTTTGGTCGACAATGGTAGGAAGGACTCGGTCTAAGCGAACGGCTCTCCGGAGCAAGTCGCCACGAGCCTCCGAATTGTCGCTGGCAGTGGAGGCTGAAGAACCAACGTTACGACGGACTCGCGGGCGGAAGACAAGAGCTTCATCGAGACACAAGGATGCAGAGGAAAGCCTCCGAGAGACACAGGAAGAAACTTCCCGGGGCGTATCCTCGAACACCGACGCTGAAAGATCGGACGGCGAAAATTCAACCGAGCCGGATGCTGAAAATGAGGATAAAAAAAGCAGCGAGTCGGAGCCAAGTAAAAGGACACGTGCTAAGTCGCGGTCAACTCGCTACAGGTCTCTCAGGGGGAAGAGGGGAAGATACGAGAAAGAAGACTCCACTGAAGGAGAAGGCAATACTGCTGAACACGAATCGTCCGTCGAAGATGCTGATGACCACGATTCACAGGCAGAAAAAGGTATGGTCCCAGATGAGGGAGGAGTTGACCAAGAGGAAGAAAAAAGGCCTAGTGAAAGGACCCGACGGCTACCTCGTCGGCTTTCTTTGAGAGGAAGTCATTCGCCGACGAGAGCTGCATCGTCGGGATACCAGGTAGGGTCCGAATCCGGTGATGAGGAGTTGGTTTCGGATGAGAAAGGGAGGAGCGATTCAAGCTCTGCGAAAGCTAAGCTGACCAAAACCTTCGACGGTCGTCTTAGCCGGCGGACGTCTCCCCCACGCAAGTTTTCTAGTCGCCGAAATAAATTAATAGATTCAAACGAGGGTGACCACGTTGTTGCTGAGAAAGACTCAGAGGATGGCATCACGGTCAAAATGTCGGAAGGCGACAAAGATGTTGAGGTATTCTCAACGGACAAGGACAAAGAATCTATACCAACAAGGAGGCAGTCACCCACCACGCTTAAGACTGGGTCAGAAAAAGTTACTGAACACACGGCACTTCGTGGAGAGATGGAAGTGGAAGAAGACAAACGTTTACCTTGCTCAAAAAAGGTTTCTACACCGACTCGGAGGCAATCCATAACCACCTTTGAGAAAGGGTCAGAAAAAATTACCGTAGACACCGCACTTCGTGGAGAGATGGACAAAGAAGAAAATGAACATTTTCCTTGCTCAGAAAAGGTTTTTATTCCTGAATCTTCGCCTGGTGTTTCCATGGGAGACGAGCCTCCTGGCACTAAGAACGGGAGCTTCACACCGATTCCTGAAGAGGCTGGTAAAATTCTGGATGCTACTAGTAGTGATACGCAGCTCAATGTATCTCTGACTATTGCGCATTCTGAAGAAGAGGACTCATTAAGAAAATTGCATGATAAACACAAAAGTGAGGATTGTACTGTGAAGCCGTCAAATTTAGATGACAGCCCCGGTCATCATGGCAATAAAGAATCTTTTGATGATGATCCATCGCCAAGTCTTGATGTCCATCTTACTGAGATACCGGAAACCGGTCTGGGATTAAACCCCGGAAATAGCGCTACTGCGAGTAAAGCGCAAAAGCATCTTCACGAAAACTCCAAGAAAGAAGCTTGTGTCCTCGATGAACAGGGACGTAAAAAGAGTGCGGCAACCCTTGTAGATGCGGAGCTTCCAGGGACTGTTCAGAAATTAGGTAGAGACGATACCAACGAAGACAAGAGGCAAAGGCTTTCGTCTGCGAAGGTGTTGCCTGCTGTCGAAGATATTCAGGAGGATGAGTTAACAAACAAGGTTCCCGCCTTAGCATCACCCGATGACAATGACCAACACGATGCGGTGAGAATATCCAAGCCAGAGATCAAGGAATTCAAGAGGGTGATCAATGAGAGTCGTGAGGCGGGACTTTGGGAAAACAAAGTCGTCGTCGAATCTTCACATGCCGGCGATGCAACTATCGAGAGTATCCCCGAAAGAGTCCTCGATGCCCAACCCGATTCGTCGATGGGGCAAAGAGACAATATTATTGATGGGGGAATCCGAGTGCATACGGGGATTGTAGTGGGTAGTGCTTCTGTTCATCCATCTGGTCATGACCGTACAGAGATGTTTAAGGCAGAAACGGATACTATTGATGTGCCTTTTGAAGGTTCCAATTTTTCCGCGAATACTCAGAATACACTGCAGCAGCAAAACGTCATACCTTCAAGCTCTACGCAAAGTGTGAACGCAAGCGACTGCAGCCAGCGGCCGTCTAATCAAAATTTAGAGGGTTGTGAGGCAGACTCGGCGACTGGACCGTATACAGGAAAAGATGAAGACGCAGTCTTCATTAATGAGAGTAAAGATTCGGAAGTGAAAGTGAATCAGGAGAATGGCAACGCCGCACTTCCAAATCTGGAGAACATTGGTGAATCGCAAGTCTCGCAAATAGAATCTGAGAGAACCTTACGATGCTCAATCCCCATCGACGGATCCTTCGGGGAGACACCAACGAAATCAGGGAGCGCCCTAGCTCCCATGGCACCCGTTCCCATCAATGGCCACGTACTTGACAGCAACACCACCAGGGGAACAAGAATAGCGGAAAAGCTTGATTCTTCTGAACAAGCGTCTGGTGGATACCCTTCTGTTTTGGAAGAAGGTCAGGTCCCTGCGAGTCTTCCTTCAGCAGCAATTGATATGTGTAAGGATGCTGTTCCATCCGGAATAAGTATGCATCTAGCTGACGACGCCGGATCGACTCCATCGGGCGCTTTACTTTTGGATAAGAAAGGAGGTCTTCCGTCGTTGGATTCATCGAACGACAGAACCCCAATGCCATCATATGTGGAGAATCTTGGTACAGACGCCTGCACTATAGCAAAGAAACATTCGAAGCCACAGAGAGCATCTTTTGACCACGAGCCAAGTGCGACGTCGGCGGGTTCGAAAGAATCACAAGCGGCATCTCCAGTTCCGACGTATACAGCAAGAGCTGACATTGTGGAAAGCGAAAACAAAGAAACGTCTAGTATGGGCGACGAAGCAACAGACTTCAAAAGGGTGAGCAACAGTTCGGTTTTTGGGCAGCTTTCTGATTGCAAAGTAGAAGAGAGCGATGTTTCGTCTCGGCTGCCGACTGGAAATGCAGTCCTCATGGAAGAAGAAAAAGCGCTCAAGTCAGAATTGGAGCTCGAAGATACTGGTGGAGAAGTAGATATTTCGATCGATTGTGAAAACCTTAGGTCTTCTGGGAAAATCTCACTCGATGCCAGCAAGCGGCCGGCAGAGCATGATCTAGGGCCAGGAAAGCGAGCCCGAATCAGCGACGAAGAAGATGTTACAGGAGTTGTTGAGGAAATGCGGGAAGGCGAAATGCTTTTGTCCGATCTTCTTTTTGACACTCACAGTTCTTTGAAAAGGCCTCCTTCTAAGCTCGAGAGCTTAAAACTAAGAATATTTAGTGCCGGAGCAGCAGTGCACAGAGAAAGGGGATACGAAAAGCTCTTCGGAAAATACTGGGGAGCCTTGTCTCGACGGTTGGAAGGACGACTGTCGAGAACAATTACAGATCAGTGTGAAGCTGTGATTAATGCTTTTCTGAAAAGTAAACGACTTCAGAAATTGCACAACAAACTGATTTTCGGTACGTGTGCGTTCGATTGCCTGCTTCTATGAATAGAATGGGTCTAACCTTTTCTCTTTACAGAGCTTTTACAACAATGCATCAAAACAGAGGTCTCTGTGAAGGAATTGCCGACGACAACCCCATCAAGCTGGAAGAAATACATTAAAGTTAAGGCTGCAAACCATGCCGAGCAACAGAAGTTGGGCATTGGTATAAAACAGAATCGATCAACACCACGGAGTTCATTCGAGCATGATTCAGTTCCATATTATCGATCAACAGTATCAACCTCTTCGGCAGTCGATACGACCCTAGGATCTCGTTCCAGCGGATACCAGTTAAATCTACCTGGTGCGATAACGATCGACCCACATGTCCGCGCTTTATCGCAATCGGCCGGATTTCGAGTTTCCGAGAACGCAATTTGGCTTTTGGTTGTGGCGACTAAAGAGTATACAAAAGCTGTGTTGAAAAATGCTGTAACATTCAAAAATGCCGTTGATGCGGGAGATATTCCATCGCGACCAACTTTACGACCCCGAGTACTTGCGGGAAGAAAACGTTCTTCTGACGCCTTGTCGCTGCATGCGACGGCCCGGGCGAAATTGACTCGCCTTTCCACTACAGATATTCGAGCTAGCATGGGGAGTATGTCGATGGGCGACATACATTCATTGGGAGGAACCTTTTCTCGCGGTGGTTTTGAGCAGATTGCGGGTGCTTCCCGTACCAACGGAACTGTCACGGGCGGAAAAGCATTCAGCGATGTACATCGATTTGTAATGGCTTCGATACTACCATCGCTGGACGTCGGAGGTGGAAAATCTGACGACAAAACGCCGTCAACGACGGCTTCATTGCAACCGTCGAACGATGTCAACAAGGATCGCAAGGTGCCTGTCGGTGGTCTAGGTCGAGGCGCCAAAGACTTAGCGGCACTCAAAATGAGGGCTAGCTTTACTCGAACAACCAGCAGTGGACCGGGGAACGCGGGTAGTACTGCAGCTGTTTTGACGGGTTCACAAACCAAGACAAGTGAATCGGGGGATGCCGTGCCTGCCCCGATGATAGAACACGCCGTTGTCACTGATTTGGCCATCATCGATAAGGCAAGTAGCGTTGAAAAAGGTGCATCGGCAGCAGTGAACCCGACAGCTGCTGCCGTCCCCGTCTCGGACCCCGCTTCAGATACAAAAGACGTTGCGAAACAAGGCACGATACAAAACCCGGTATTCTCAAAAGATGAATCTGAAACCGATGCGGGAGACGGGTCGCAAGAAACGGTCGCAATGCGTCGGGGCAAGGGTTTTGGCACTAAAAATTTGGCCGCCATGCGGGCCCGCACGAGCTTTACACAACAGGTCGATGCGACATCGCCAGCTGCTGAAACAGCTTTGACCGAATCCAAAACTACTACTACCGATAAAGAGGTTCCTCCCTCTCTTGCGGAAGCATCCGCGCCCTCTCATTCTGGACTGAATCCTTTGGCAGACAACGACGTCAAGGGAGAAGTGTCAGATCTTGGACATAATTCATGAAAACGAACTTGGTTTTGAAAATGGTCTTCCACTCTAGCCAACTGTAAAATGCTGTGACTGTTGCTACGGAGAGAAAACGATATAGAGCGTAGCAAATGGCGGGATCACGTTTTATCGCTAGTCTTGTTTAGGGAAATGCTACGTTGACATGTGTTTTAACCTCAGGTACGTTGACAAATAACTGTAACCTAGCTAGATATAGAGAGAGGATGGTAAATATGCATTCACTCACCACCGATGTCGGACTGATTTTGTCCTAGCGTATGTACGTACGTACGCCGGTAGTTCCACGCGTCCGGAATGAAAGTATTCGCGCCGGGAAACGTCAGCCGACGGATTTTTCCTTCGAAGTCGTCACAACGGTCGGCGACCGATCGTCGGTGATCTACGCGATCAATATCTACTAGCCTCGACCTCGGGAGTAGCATATCGAGAGGTATCCGAGCGACGACACTGATATCGAAGGGCCATCGACACGGTCTTTTGTGGTAGCTATCGTCATCACACGCAGGTCGTTGCTCACTATCGTGATCCGTATATTGACCGTGCACTTGTGTAAAACAGAGATATTTCAAGAGTATGATGGTACCTTCAAGTTATGACGAGTATGTCGTCATGGTCAACGATCTTGGCGACTCTATTCTGAGCTGGGCCGACCCTGATCACTATCGTGGACATACCGAGGTAAGCGCAAATGTCCCATTATTTGGTGGTTTCGTTTGTCGTATCCCTACCTGATCTCACCACCATGTGCTCCGTTTTCATGATCAGGGATGGGAGTTCACTGACTTTTCTACTGCTTTTAGCATTGCCGTGGCGTACCTCCTCTTTGTCTTTGTTGGATCTCTCATTATGAGTATGGGTAGGTAAAAGACATACGCATTTTTGTATTCCTGTTGCGTTGTACTCTCTGACAACTTCGTTTCTTCCGTCTCGAAGGAGTCCCCGCAATTGACCCTTATCCGCTCAAGTTTGTCTACAATGTTTCACAGATTATGCTTTGTGCTTACATGACCATTGAAGCCAGTCTTCTAGCTTATCGTAACGGCTACACATTCTGGCCTTGCAACGACTGGGACTTTGAAAAGCCGCCTCTCGCTAAGCTCCTCTGGCTCTTTTACGTTTCCAAAATTTGGGATTTTTGGGACACCATCTTTATTGTTCTCGGGAAGAAGTGGCGTCAACTTTCCTTCCTGCACGTCTACCATCACACAACCATCTTTCTCTTCTACTGGTTGAATGCACATGTAAACTTTGATGGTGATATTTTCCTCACCATCGTCTTGAACGGTTTCATCCACACCGTCATGTACACGTACTACTTCATTTGCATGCACACCAAGGTCCCAGAGACCGGCAAATCCTTGCCCATTTGGTGGAAATCTAGTTTGACCAGCATGCAGCTGGTGCAGTTCATCACGATGATGACGCAGGCTATCATGATCTTGTACAAGGGCTGTGCTGCTCCCCATAGCCGGGTGGTGACATCGTACTTGGTTTACATTTTGTCGCTCTTTATTTTGTTCGCCCAGTTCTTTGTCAGCTCATACCTCAAGCCGAAGAAGAAGAAGACAGCTTAAGCGAAATTTGGGTCTACGTAAAAATAAGTACGTTACAAAGTGTGGGTACACTGTAGTTTCTTCTCGGATCCGGCCTTCATCATTCTGAGACATCGTTTTCGGTAGCCGTGCTTTGTATATTCGTAATTGAGAACTACTATCTTTGCTCCTCGATCAAACTGTTGAAATTTCGTTCCGTGACAGGATAGGTCGTTGCATTGATTTAATGATTTAATTGAATTAGCGTGTTACACTAGTATGGTTTTGATCGAAACATACTACCGAACAATCGTTGCGGCTGACTGCATTTGTAGGTATACTTTACCTTGGCCACTTTAACAAAGCAAAGTGCAGCACAAGGCACGTCCGCCTAGGGATTCATCGAGAGGTTTTTTTTGTTGTTCTTGCGCTTGCCGAAATTGCTAAACTTGTTTTCCGATCGTCCAAAGACAGACTTGTTCTGGTACTTGTCTTGCAAGTGTGGCGGAATCTCGTACCCAATGGCCGCTGTCGACTTGGTTACAACGTTCAGCAAGAAAAACGCCAAAAGCGGAGATAAGTCCAAACCAAAGATTGGCGGAATAATTCCTCGAAAAATATTAAGGTACGGATCCGTAATGGCGTACACCGGTTGCAAAAGAGCCACCCCCTGCGCTTGAGGGAACCAACTCAGTAGAATGCGGGCCGTAATAACAATATTATAAATACTCAAAAAGTTGAGAAAGCCGCCAACGAAGACTTGCTCGGCAACTCCGTATCCTGGAATCGCCATAGCCGCGTTGGAAGTAGTTGAGCGCCGCTCGCGCAGCACACGACGGAGTTCGGCGCGGCTACTGCTACTGCGATCCATCTTCTTGGACGCCAATGGACTCGCGAAGGAACGCACACTCCTCGTGGACTGCGCGCCGTACGGCAAAAATACGGAAGCGCTCACACCATTCCATGTCGCGAGGCAGACAATTAAAAGCGTAAGAATGGGCAAGGAAGACTTCATGTTGAGGGTTGTGGCAAGAGAAAGGGGCGTCCCTTTGAATGTTTGTCTTTTCAGATCCTTTTGGAGCTCACTCTGCGTGAGCCAGCTCATGGTAGCTGCTAGCCTGAGAAGGATTTTGCCGGTAGGAACCCAAAGCCATCTTGGCCGATTGGTTCGTGACGTTCACGGTGACGTGTTACTAATGGAAAGCATGAATCTTGTAAAGCACAGCAGGCTTTATACGATCAACCTCACAGCAAGTCTTTCCCAAAGAAGAGGCTTGGCTATGTCACTTGTTTCCATGGCCTACTACACTCGATTTTGCCGTACTAAAACAGAGGAGAAAGACAGAGCATTAAGGTTTTAACTGTAAATAGTATTGGCTGTCAACAGTTTATTTTACTACCTTAAATTCATATCCGCGCGACTTCTCCCGACTACCATTCGGCGCCAACGAAATCTTGTGACTGCTTGCCTTTCGGGGTTAGGCTGGGATGCCTTTCTATTTTTCTGCATCAGCCTCTATATTGATAGTGCTTTATTCATAAGAAGGACTTGCTGTTAGACATTTGCAGGTTTTACAAAAGAATAGGTAAGCGGCTAGAGGAATAGGAAGTAGTCCACGAGACATGGACGCAGGAAACTGTGACTTATTTGTGTCACGAATACAACACGAACTGTAAATACGTAGACCGAAGATTTTCGGGTGTTCGAAATTTGCCGAAACGAAGTCGTTCGCCACACAATCCAGCATTGCAGCCAATCGCCACGCAAAGAGTAAAGGAGTACCTTGTGAATCCAACACCATTTCATACAATCAAATAAATGACGTCCCGCCCACTTTCTCTCTATCGGTCGCTGCTGAGAGCGCATAAGAAATATCTGCCAACGGAAATGCAGCAGCTTGGTGACGCTTACGTCAAGTCGGAATTTAAACTGCACAAAGCGGCAAAAACTGAGCAAGTCGAGCGCTTTTTTCTAGAATGGGAAAAGTATTTGGACCAGATTCTCATGACGGCACGGGCACAAGAATCAAGATCGCTAGGGTCCATTGACGACAAAATGGGGCCAGAGAAGACCGGCGGACAACAGAGTCGGCTTTTCGCTTTCGGTAGCAACTTGTCTCCCGACGTAGAACTATCTGAGGAGCAAATTAAACAGCTTGAAAAGCTAAGAGCGGAGGCTCTAAATGAGGACGTCAGCAAAAGCGCGCGTTAGTAGTGACTACTTTATGTATACTGGGAGACTACGCGTCCTTTGTACAAGAAGTATCTACCACTGGTGCCGAACGAAAGCGTTCCTCGCATCCATTCGCAGATTTGGAAGCTCCATTGTACCCGTACTGCATCACATGATAAAGCCATTCTACTGTAACAACGTGGATTTTCCACTCGATAGCTTTACCATACTTCGGACCAGAAGGTTCCCTGCAAATCAAATGTGTTGTATGTGTCCGCATCGAATCGTCGTAGGTCGCCCCGGAAAGGTTGATCAACTGTACCAATCCAGTGCGCTGCGAGCCGCTAAATCCTGTCACAGAAATCCGGAGAACTTGGTCGTGTTCGATTGTCTTCGCAGGGGCTTTTATCAACCGGCACATGGGCCAAAATTGTGGAGCGAATAGAATGGTATCGCGCTGCACCCTGACAATCTTTTGCTCTGCGATACTCGTAAGAAACCATATTGGCGATGCCAAAACTAGTTCACATAGGTCGTTACGTTTGACTTGAGCCAGGAGTGGATGAATCGAAAGATGCGTCTCATCGAAGCCACCCCAGCAAATGACATAACATCGACGCTGCTGGCTTCCCTTAGCTCGGTCTGTCTTGATCGCCTCCACCAACTTCAGCGACAGCATCTGTCCACCGTGCTGCTGAATGGACAATTCCAATTTGTCTGAATCAAAGTCGACAGCCCAAGGCGGAGGAGAAACTCGTAACAGTGCAAAAGCGCAACCACGAAAGATGGATGCGGTCTTTCTGTCTATTATTTCCGATAATGCTTCCTTTGACGTAACCGGAGTAGAGCTCTTCTGTTTTGATTCGTACCGCGGCTCAAACTCCGATGGCTTGGCTAACTGGGAGCCATTTCGCCAGGACGCAAGAATCCACCACGGCGACACGAAAACAGGAGAGCCTCGATTTTGCGCCGTCAAGGTGCGCGCTGCGTCTCTGTTGGATACAACAGAGCTTGATTAGTAGAGAAAGGAAACTACTTCTACCAACTAGAGAGACAATCATCCTGACAGTGAAAACATACCGAAAAGAGTCGTCGCAGCTGTCGTTCACAATCACGTGTGATATGGAATCATTGAACTCCCAACAAACAGTTCCCATACCCCGCCGAATAATCCGACCAACTTTTAAAAGCAGCTCCGAATGTTCCTGAAAGTCTAAAAGGTAAAACAGGGAGCCGATAAATATGTCGCTGGGAAAATTATTTAGCGAACCCAACAGTAGCCGATCCAATGCCTCGGGCAATGAATCGCTCGTAGAGACAACGACCTCTTTCGTCGTCATGTTCACCGGCAAATCCAAGCTGTACTTTAGCTCGTCGATAAGTGCTCTATTGCCGAAACAAGATTCTAGCCAAGCCGGTTGTACAATCCGAATGGAACTTGTCGTCTTTGCCGTTTCATACTTGGCGCCGACCGGGTCCACCGCAATCAAATGAGTATTCTTCGATACATCCAGGTCTCGTGTATATATACCTCCCAAGTCGACGATCATTTCGTGATATTGGTCTTTCTCCTCGGGATCGATCCCCGTCAAGCAGATGACCGCGCCCTTGAGCGGACCCGACGAACGATCACTCTTCACGGGAGCGACGTTGGATCGGAGCCGCTTCCTGGATTGCCCGCTGACGGCAAACATGAAACGGAGCTCCAAGTAAGAGAACCAAGCGGAAACGAACTGTAACGAAGATCCTCCAATGATGAAATCAAAATTCAGAATGGCATGCAAAGCAGCATCGATCCAAGCGAGAGAAGGAGAATGCCGAACGTTGGTCAAGGGCGCGCCAAGGTTGGGATCCCTTACCCCTCATGTTGATCGAAATGAAATCAGCTTGGCGTCCCGGGATCGACAAAATGGGTGCTTGTGCTTTCCTTGCCCCGAAAACACGAGTCTCTGATGTTGTCGTATGCAGGTATGGAAGCCGATGATGTCATATCCAATAGGCGTCGATGACGTTTGAAACCCGGATTCCAATTTGGAACGGACGGATCGCCAAAAATCCCAACAACACACACGACTTGGAATAAAAGCTCCAGTATTACTTCAACAAGGAACAGCCGAACAGATGCTACTCTCGTACTCCAAGAAGACAAATGACCCTGGATCGCTACTCCGCGAAAGAAAAAAAAGATGTTCCTAGTATAGTACGAACGAGACCAATACCAATAACCCTGGCTCGCTACCATGAAAGACTGATTCTCCTTCTCAGTTTGAGGAGTTGGCATCCTCGAAATCCGTGACTCGTGGTATTGTCGACGAAAACGGTATGCAGCCAGTTCGGATCCAAAAATCGGATCATGACGCGCCTTGTCTAGTTGTCTAAAGACTGGTTTGATCGTGCCTATTATACTCAGTTCCGAATTCCGAATACTAACATAAAGCACTTTTTGGTGAGATATATCCGACCTCGACAACTGGTAGTTGAAAATCCTAACATTAGTCTACCTCGAGAAATCTTCTCTGTCATGTCAGCGAAGCCAGAACCATTTGATTCTAGGAATGGGGACTAGAGTAGAAAACTGGTTGCGCTAAAGTGGTATCTACTATACTACCAATAAAGTTTTCACAAATTTGTAATGGTCTATAGTTGTAAATTAGTAAAATCGGCGTGTGGTGTAATAGCAAGAAGGGATCCGATCGCCTTCCGTCATCGGAAGGACATATATCGTTTGCCTCGTCAACTGGAAAAACAGGCATACAGGTAGTTAAGCAGGAAACAATGGCAACGCGCATTTTGTGCAATCTACGCGGCGCTTGCACCGATAGCGCTTTCCACGATAGGTCGAAGTAGCAACAAAATAAAAGCCGCCATGACGGCCATCGTCCAGGCGACATTTTTCTTGCCACCACCCAAACTCCAAGCAGCCCTCGCAACCTTTGTTGCGCCGGCTGTCACATTCTTCGTCAAGAATGCTGTAACAGTACGAATACGAAGAGTCTGTTGCCTGGCTAGTACGTTCCGTTGGATTGAAACAAGACGCAAAACCGCAGTGAGCGGAGCAAACAGAGCGCTCAACTCCCAATTCAGAGCTAAGCGGCTCTCAAGAACAGCATCAATGGCCCGTTCTGTGCAAGCAGCACTAGGTGTAGGCACTTCTTGACGCTCCGCTTCGTATCCAGCTGCATGCTTTTGAAGTAACCGCTGACTCGCCAACCCAGCAACACCCAAAACGTAGAGAGCGTTATCATGCTGTTGATCACTGATGTTTCCGATATCCTCTTGACCACCTTGGAGCCACTTTAAAGCCGAGAACTTGGGAGCTGGGGTGGGGGTGATCTCCTCGTCGTGGATCTGATGGTAACGTCGGTCAAGAAACTCGAGGTACTCATCCACTTTTTCTGATGTTTGATCGACCGTTGGAGGACTCGAAGGCAGAAAGGCTTTCCACCAACGAGACGTGTGCTGCTGAAATGCTACATCTGTCTTTGAGTTTTTAAGCTGCTGTGTTGAACCGACTCCACCGGTATCACCGTCGCGATACTGCAAACGGAACGTCCTTCCGCGTTTGCATATTGTGTTCTCCCAGTCGGCGTAGAACCCAGTAGGACTGGTACGTACAGGTGACGTAGATTGAGGCGCGAAAGCCAAAGTACTCGAGAAACCTGAACACAAGACAGCGAGTAGCATCGGAGACGATAGAAATCTCCATGGAGAAAGCTTAGGAACTAAAGAGTTGCGATATTGTTTTCGGCTGTTTGCGCTCATTGTAGGGTGCAGTAAAAATTTTGAGGATTTATGAATTGTGATCGAAATCATTTCCATTGCGATTTCGACGAGAATTCCGCCAAGCGGAAATAAGGCGAGCCAAGCGGCATTCATTTCACTGTCAATCGCATCTGTAGATCCGGGTTTGAGACCAGCGGCGTCAATAACGGGGCTGCTTCAACAGTTCAGGACTCAAGCTTGTTCACGATAGTATATGCCAATTTTATAGCTAAATCGTCACCGACAGCTTTTTCGACCACGTCAGCTTAGACGACACGTTCATCCGGGTTTACTGTTAGACTTTTTTTCCAGTAGTCGATCTCGTGAAGCTTCCAGATGCCGAAAACCAGAATTCAGTATCAGTAATGAACCAATCAAAATGTGAAAAAATAGAATTCTGATACTTGCAGTTAGTCACGGAGAATAGGTAGTACTCATCACAGGCGATCTAATGTAATTCTCGATCTGGTTGGGCCTGGATGCAAACAGGAGAATCAGAGACTCCGAATAAATTTAAATCATGTGTTGAAAAATTTGTGATGGCCAAATCTTATTTTCGTCCATGACCTATGAGGACTTGAAATACGGGAGCAAATTTTTTTGACAGATCCATTAATCCTCGGCATGTCTTACATCCGAATCTTCCATCACTGATAGCTCTGACAACTAACATTTCTGGCTGCAATGAATATTAGTAGACGTTGAACATCATTCAAACATGAGCCAGTAGGGATGTTATTCACAGTCATCAGGAACTCGAAATCGTGGTGCGGTCTGGAATATGTTCGTTGTGTGCTGCGGGAAACCCGATTTGTTGAAATGGGAGGGGAGGGGGACTCTATCAGAGAGCGAGTTTTAGAGATATTTCTACCCCTGGAAGTAACATTAAATTTGTTTCTCTCATAAAACCCGAACGTTGATCCCTCGATTTTGCTGTGCGTTACAGGCGATGCGGGCTGGACTGCTGACCGACGCCATAATTCGTGTATCTACTGAACTGGATTCACATTCATAGCAACCTCGCCCTCCGTACTTGATGGTCGAAACGAAACCAAACTACGATAGTGAACCAAACAGAGCCTGTATTCCAGCCTATCCCGATCTTGAATCAAATCGGACTGTACCCTGATCCGGCATGAGCGACCGTTTTGCGCAGGGTCCTTAAGTCACCTACAAATTTGATGAAATCTTTGTCTTGGTGACGGGGATTTCCCATTCATATTCGAGAGGTAAAAAGTACGATTCTACAATTTGCTCCGTCACTTCAGCTAACGTTGCTGGTTGCCATTGTGGGTTGCGGTCCTTGTCGACTAGTGCAGCGCGTATGCCGTCATGAAAATCACTGCCAATCCGCATACAGGCCTGCGACATACGGAACTCCATACACAAGTCATCGCCGATCCTCGACATATCCTTACCTCGTCGCAATCCTTCCAGTGTAACTTTGAGGCTCGTTGGTGACATTGTGTTTAGTATGCCAGCTGTTTTCCTGCCGAAATCAGAATTTAAATTTTCCAAACTTTCGACAACATCCTCAACTCCTTTTGATCGATCCGAAAGAATCCCGAATACTTTGTCTATGGCTGGCCGCTCTTGTGCGAGATATGAATCGTGCGGATCCATCGGTGGCTGTTCGTGGAAAGACATAAGCACGGGCGCGGCAAAGTCTTCCGCTCTTTCTGTTGGTTTAAAGCTTTTAGAAGCCGTGCTAAGAGCGGATTCCAAATCATCCAATCTCGCAGACGGTATATAGTGAGTAGCAATACCTGTGTAAAGTAGATCTGCCGCTTCTAGCCGATGTCCCGTCAAGGCCATATAAGTAGCCACACTATGCGGCAACATCTTTGGCATCCAAAACATACTCCCAACGTCCGGAAAGAGACCTATGTTCGTTTCAGGCATGGCAAGAATGGTATTCTCTGTGGCAATGCGGTACTTGCCATGAACCGAGATCCCAACCCCACCACCCATGACGATTCCATCCCACAAGCTGATTTGTGGTTTCGTAGCTGTCGCCATCATGTGATTTACAACATATTCTTGTCGAAAGAATTCGGCCGAATCAAGGCCAGGCTTGCCTTGTCCCAACACACTAGAGTCTTGCTCTTCTAAGCACGACCGATAGACCCGTTTGACGTCTCCCCCGGCGCAAAATGCTTTAGTTTTCATACCCGTTGTGTTGCTCTTGACCAGCAAAGCGCCGACCGAATCATCGGCGTAGCATTCTTTCAGAATGTCTTGGAAAAAGTGCATCATGTCGAGCGAGAGTGCATGCAAGGCTTTTGGATTGTTGAGCGTCAACACGAAGAGATTCGCAGTGCGAGAGGGTAAAACTTTAGTCGTAAATCGCATTGTATCGACATAAAGGACAGCAGTTATTAATGTGGGTAGCGTTTGATGCACAAGCTGCGTTACACCTGATGGTATCTGATCAAGTAAAGGATTAAATGGATCTTTCACAGTCAGTTCGTGTTGTCGGAAATTCGTTTCTCGTCGAAAACACAGAAGCACAGGTACCTAGAGCCTATTGTAGCGGAAAATACCTCACACAAGCAGCCTGTCTGTCTGTCGAAATGGAATGCCATTTACCAGTACTGTGTAGTGAGCGGAAGCTTTTCATCGTGTTCCCCACCAACCATGCGATGCTTTGGTTTTGCGATAGGAAACAAATCTCTTGCGAAATGTTCAAGACAAACTTGTATGCATAAAATCCTTGAAAATAATCCAATACACCATGTCCTTGTTGAATACTATTTTCGGCAAAAACGCCGAGAAGAAATCGGAACAAGTGTCGGTATTTGAAACGAAAGTATCCGTTCCAGAACCGAAGCCGTTGCCTCCATCAAAAATACCAAAAGAAAAACCGCCTTTGACGCCAACTGCTACTGGCGATGGGAGTACGAAGAAACGAAAGCGCAAGGAAACGAAAGTTGAGTTTACTTTGAAAGAGCCCCTCGAGGGTCCTACGGTAGAAAAGCCCTCAGAAGAATCCAAACAAGCGGAAGAACGAACGGTTTTCGTCGGTAACCTACCGACCCAATACAATCGCAAAAGCCTAGCCAAACTCTTTAAAGACTGCGGCAAAGTAGAGAGTTCACGCATCCGGTCGCTTGCCGTGACGGGAGTGAAGCTACCACAAGAAAATGCAGGCAATCAAAAGTTGGTTAAGAAGGTTTGCGCCAACACCTCCCAAGTCGACACTAAGGCAAAATCTTCCGTTCAGGGGTACGTTGTCTTCGTGAATAAAGATGCGATTGAAAAAGCCTTGGTGCTGAACAATACAGAAGTGAAGGACGAAAGGACCGGTACAACACGTCGGATTCGCGTCGACCACGCAAATGCTGAATACGACGCTGCACGTTCCATTTTTGTGGGAAATCTCCCGTACACTGCTGACGAAGACTCTTTGGCAGAACATTTCTGCGAAGGCTGTGGTTTGAATGTAGACGACATTCAGGGAGTTCGAATTGTACGTGACAAGGAGACCTTTCAATGCAAAGGCTTCGGTTACGTGTTGTTTAGTGATCAAAGCATGGTAACATTGGCCTTGCAGCGTATGTCGGGAAGTTTATATGCAAAACGTGAACTTCGAGTGATGGTTTGTGGACGGCGCTTCAAAGGTAAGAAGGGAGATGCAATGCCGAAGGAAAACAAAAAGCGTAGCTTTGAAGGACGACGAGCTTCGGCACCAGTATCACCGGCTGCATCCGTAGGCGCCTTGCGACGCATAATCAAAAAGCAAGTTTCCGAGGCCCCGACCAAGAAGCGCAGAGCTCGTGGGGAAAAGACCAGTGAAAAACCGACGGCGCGCAAAGCGGGAGTCAGTCGAAGAGCCGCTGTAGAAGCGAAGGTCGAGAAGCGTGTCAAGAAGTTACAGAAACGTGCTGCCAAAGGAATGGGAAAGAAGAAGATGTAGGTGGACTGGCGTATTGATTGGCAACAGAAATCTATCTTTTAAAATCTATTTCTCTCTCTAGACCTGAATACTTATTTTGTTGAAAGCAAAGTCTGCTGCTCTCGATTGGATTGTAATGTTAGAGCTTGCTTCGCAATCTCCCTGCGTCTTTGAAACGCTCCTGAAGTAGGAATTTCAGAATCTTCCCTGATGAATTCCGGGGTAATTCTTCCACTTCAAACAACCTACGCGGTCTCTTGTAGCCAGCTAAAGTTCCCTCCTTCGCGCAAAACTTCCGTACTTCTGAAACGCATGGACACGACCCCGAGCATACCAGAGCGCAGCATACCGCTTCGCCAAATCGTTCGTCAGGCAGAGCAAAGACGGCACACTCAACCACGCTTGGATGCATCGCCAGGATCCGCTCCACTTCGGAAGCCAAGACAGTCTCTCCACCTGTACGAATTACATCGTTGGCTCGTCCACAAAAATATAGTCGGTTCTCCTCGTCCCAGAAACCCAAGTCGTTTGTCAAATACCATTCCTCAAAGCGGCGAACAGGATTGAGTCCACCACGTCTCCAATAGCCGTTCATGACATGTGCGCCAGCGGTACCAATGATACCTGGTGTATAAGATTCTTCAACAGCCTCGAGCGAGGGCTGTTTAGTTGCGTCAAAGATAGATATCCGTACGTGTCGAGGCGTCACCCCAACACAGTCTCCAGCCAGAGGAAGAGATTGGACGAGACATGAACGCTCCGCTGTTACATCGAAAAAAGTCATTGACGAAGCAGCCTCCGTACAGGCGTACGTTTGCACTACCCTTGCGTTGGGATATGTTTCAGTGAGAAAGTCTATTGTGGTGTTGGAAGCAGATTGTCCCCCGATGAGAATGAGGTCAACGTAAGGAAAGGTTTCGCCCGGTTGCATCTCTTTTTGAACGGCAAAGATCATTGCTGGCACCATAACGAGCGTGTTTGACGGTAGGGCGTGAGAAAGAGAATCCAGAAGACGAGAGGGGTCAAACTTTGAGCTCATACCGGGAGCTCCGGGGAAGATGAGTGTCCCACCGGCCAACCAGACTGCCAAAATACTGCTGAGACCTCCGACATGGAAGAAAGGAACAGTTGTAGCGAGCATTACAGTTTTCGAGGAGTATCGGCAAGGGGGCTGAAGCTTAGCTAACGCCTGCATGACCAGTGCCCGATGGCTCAGTCGGACTCCTTTGGGACCACTGGTTGTTCCGCTCGTGAAGACTATTAGTGCGTCATCGTGGCTGAGCGGTAAGCGACTCAGCTCGAGAATACAGGCATTAAGGTCGTAGTCATTTGTGGTGGCGGATCGTCGTCTGTCGCTCTCGGGAACGATGATTGGACCAAGTCGGACCAAGGAGGGAATGGGAAGGCTTACAACGAAATGAGCAATGATTCTGCTTGCTTCTTCAGCTGTCTCACGAAATTCTGGGCCATACAACAGCAACGTCATGTCGTTAGAATTTGTGGATTGTAGCGCCTGTCCAACTTCAGCCACAGTCCATCTTGTATTAATGAGAGCAGGGAGAGCCCTTACACAACTACTCGTGGCTGAGATGACCGACAGGAATAGATCTGGTGAGTTGTTGGAAAGGTAGGCTATCACGATCGTCGAGTCGGGCGAGGCATGAGTGATTCGTTCTTCAAAGGAATCGAAGATACTAGTTTTGAGCCACTCTTGATGTTGCACCAAGTATTCCTTGGCATGCTTGTACGAGATGGTGCGGCATGAGTGTTGGATTTGATGAACCGCGTATGGATTGTCGTCAAGATCGGCACCCCGACGTTGTAAAAGTATTTTGGAAAGTTCCATGGTCCGCCACGGGAACTAATCCTAGTACCTACTATATAAGTGAGTATGCCATTCGGAAAAAATGATCGCAACCGATAACTTTTCGCCAATCAATCCCCCAGTCCAATCGCGATTTTCTCGCTTTGATCGCCATGTTATTGTTAGAATTGTGTGTGTAGCACAAAAGACACTTCGGCATGTCACCAGATGACGCAGACGGTGCGTGTGTCATCCGTCGCTACTTTCCTTTGTCTGTGCAACTATGGAAGTCACTCGTTGGTTCAAGTAACATGTAAAGGATAACTACTCTAAGAAATACTGCGGGAGCTCTTTTCCCACTTCTGGTTGGTAATCACCGATTGGAAAAGAGCATCTCGTAGGGCACTAACAGGCCAACGATTGTTCTAGGTATAACATACTTTTATTATTATCACAGTGGCGCTACCATCAAGTCTCAGCTTTCCCTTGTTTTCGCGCAGGTTTGTAACTGGCAGTGATCAGCGGAAATATTGGTACATTTACTTCGGTTCTGATTCTTGCGGTACACGAATAAATAAGTACAAGCATACACAGTAATTATCGTTGATCCTCGGGACATTTTCATGACGTTCAAAAGTTGACACGAAGAATCGCTCTCAAAGTTATGTTACAGTCAGTTACTGTAAATCATATAATTTCTGTACCATCCCTTTCACTCTTCTCTCCATACTTTGGGATGACCAGAGCGAGCAGCTTCGCAGGAATTCTGCTACGGTCCATCGGCAGTCTGACCGCGCCGTACGCTTGGGTTGCAAACGTACGGACATGTTCTATTTCATTTCAAAAAACTTGTCTCTACCAACAAAGTGGCCGAAATCGCATTGTCTTTCCATTACTCGTCCACAACCATATTCAGCGGAAAGATGGCCCATGGGTTGACAATCTACGACAGTCCTGCGGATGCATTAACAAGCGGGCAATGGCCGAAAGTTGGACCTGCTGTACGGCAAAGAGGCGTCGCTACATCGAGGGGGCGTTCAATTCAATCGCTTCTGTCTCGTGTTAGTGATCGTAATCTAGGCCGCCTTGGGATCCAAGTCCAATACAGATCCACTAATTTTGACGGCAACCAGTACTACTGTACAACCGGAAAATAGACCACTTAAAGTTCAATGAGAACCTCCCAATTTCGAACGTCCGTCCCACGTGCAACCACTTTCGCTTCTTGTGTAGACTTTGGTAATCGGGATCACAGCGATTATCGATGACTGCGAGTGGTAGGCTAGCGCGGCGAGTAGTAGTTGTGGTTCTTAAGGCAATTCCTTTCCAGTTCTGGATGCATGGCGAATGAAGCCTGTCGTGTGTGTGAAGGCGGGACCAGCGATCTGTATCATTTCCAGCTGGCCCTACAATGGTTGGCCTAGTCTCGATTTGGAACCAAATCGGCATGAACTTTGATAGGGCAACGAAGACTGACCAATGAGGCTTCTCTGTCGCGTTGTCCGCTGATGGCGATTGGGACTCCCGTCAAGAACAAAGCATCCGGAATATGGGACGCATTCGAGTCTACAAATAGGGTAATTCAGAGCCAACTTGGTAGACTTTGATGACAAAGCAAGCGAGGATGCATTGGGTCACTCTCTGGGTGAAACAAAGGGTTGGCTAATTGATAAAACCATCCATTGGCAGCTCCGGCAATATAATGGTACTGTCGAGATAATGTTGTTCCATCTCCATTCTGAACCGAAACATCGCTAGAGCTGTTCTAATATTTCTTATTACTCGAATTTGTTCACGGTGCCATTCAAAAAGAGATGATCGACACAACTACAAAAGTGTACAACAACAGGTTGCACTGTGATTGGTTGGGACCAACGGTTCCCCTGTTTTTCGCTCGTAGATGAGAAATTCAATCACTTCCGCAGCAAAGGCATGTGGGTTAGTCCAGTCCCAGTACTTGTAGACGTTTTCGTCTTCTTCCGTTATGACCATCGCTTGGTAGGCTTTGTCCTCGACAAAGTTCCCAATTTCCGACTGACTTGCTGCGTTCACATCTTTGGCGGGAACGAACGGCGGTCGTTTTCGATCGGATATAATTGCTTCCCAATTCATATTCTTGAACCATGGATGTGCCATTATCTCTTCACATCCGGAAGAACCTAATCTTGTTTTTTCATTCTTATCAAGTAGCCTGCTACATAAGTCTGCGGCTTCCGGCTCGAACTTATCATCTGGAAATTGCGGATCCATCTCCAGTGTAGCATAATCAATAGCTTTTTCTTTCGTTTGCTTGCCGCTGTCCAGCCCAAAGTTCAGCGCTGCCTCGGATCGAAATGGATTCGATCCTGAAATAAACTCGGCAACACAGCACCCAAAACTAAACCAATCTACAGAGTGACCATAAGGTTTCCTCTTCCCTTTCTTGTCGCGCCGTAGCATTTCAGGGGCCCAGTACCCTCGGGTTCCTGCTGCTCCGTGAAGGTCGGGTGTGACTTTGATGGCTAGACCGAGGTCAGTAATTTTGACGCGACCATCGTCTGCTAACAAGCAGTTCTCCGGTTTAAGATCGCGATATACATACGTTTTGTCGTGCAAAGCTTGTAATCCAAGCATTATACGCGCAGTATAGTATTGACATTCCCTTTTCGGAAACCGCCCTCTCTGGTGCAAAAGAAAACCCAGATCTCCGCCGGTCATGAGATCAAGAATCAGGTACACCTCATCTTTCGATTGGAACGAATATTTCAGATTGACGACAAAGTTGCTCTCGACCGCCGCCAATGCGTACCGTTCATTTAAGGCAAGTTGTTCCGACTTCTTCATCTTTATCCGTCTTTTGTTCATCACTTTCATGGCGTATAATTTTCCGGACGTTCCTTTCTTACAGGCTGAAAAGGGAAGAAGAAATGAGAGTGAGTTTCCTCCTGAATGCATTTACAAAAACTAGCCATCTTGACGCATACCTGTCACGAGTCCAAATCCACCACGACCCAAGACACGCATTACGAAAAAGTCTTCAGGCATGACGCGTCGATCCTGATACCAAAGAAAATTTTGAAGTTTGAGAAATTCTTCTGAGGCAACAAACTGATCCCAGTAATCTCGCTTTAGGCTCTCCATAACAATCGCGTCTGCTTCATCAAACATGTGTCGTGAGATGTTTTTTTGCGAATTGGACCGAAATCGGTGCGTCAAGTCTCGCATTGACGAAATGTCAGAAGCTGAGGAAGCAAGGGAAATGATCGAATCTGTCTTGCTCTGTCTGGTTGCCAAAGATTGTGTAGCACTTTCGTTTGACTTGACGATATCATTATTCGTAGGTCCGCCCTCGCCGCTCAAATTGCTTACTGTTAATTTTGACTTCTCGACATTGTTGGCGCTATAATCAGCTGTGATTTCGCTATGCTGATCGTCACCGCCATTTCCAAGCAGCACTTTTGAGGTCTCTGGAACAATCAACGTTGTTGGTAGGGAAGCTGGTAATGTAAGATTCCTTTCTGTTCGCTCTAGTTCGACTAACTCGGTATAGATCTGCTTCCGTACACTTCCTTTGACCCCAATGCATGTTTCAGAACATATAGGATAATCTAGATACGCTTCGATGAGTTCAGATAGTCGAGAGGCACCCACTTTTGTCTTTTCGCGCTCCAAGCTGTATTCGTTGATTTCGGTCCGTGGTGGCTCTCGAAGAAAGCCTGGCTTTTCGGGATCGTCACATCTAGGCGACAAGAAGTCAGCTACTATATGCCGTGCTTGTTCTAGTCGGGGCCGTCCCTGCATTGCTTTGAAACGAACCACCTGTTCACAAAAATTCATACGGGTGTAATCATTTCGTCTCTGCTTGACAAAGGATGAAAAAAGAAAAAAGCCGATCCGAGATGACATTGTCCATTCTATTGAAAACGCCTCTGGCCCATCCCGTTTCCGGACGGTTCGTTGCCAGGCTCCAAGCTGTTCGGCGTTGGGCAAGTTCCACGGCAAAACAGGACGCGGACCATCTTCCTGCGCTGCAATCGCTGTCACGTACTGGGCGTCTTCGATGGCGTCCTGCAATTCTTCCATTGTTAACTAGCGAAAATCCCGATAGCCGTTCCTGACCAATTTAAAAAGCAGCGTTTGTGAATAGCGCGCTATCGTTCGGTTTCAACAGCCATACCAATCTTCCTAGTCTGAACGGGGGAAGCTTCATGCACTTTAATCGTTCCAGTACCGCTGTACAGGAATTGTAGCAGCAAAGTGCTTGCCACTTACTTTGCGTCTGTTGTAACTTTCGGCAGCAGCAGCAACAAAAAATAGAAAATGTTGCCTTATGCTGCAGGAGGCCTTCGGTTTTCCAGGTTTATGGGTGAGTCGACGCCTTCTGGGTACCTCAAAAATTCAAATTTGCTAAGGTGATATACTGGAATCTGTGTTTAATATCGAAATGGAGAATAAAAAAAGAAGCACGATCAGGCTAAAGAAAGGAAGCCAGCGAACGAATACGGGCAACAATCGAGCCGACGATATACGCTTGCGGTGTGGTGTGGCTATCTCCAACGATTGGCGGTGTCCGAGAAATTGTTGAGTAATTGTGAGAGGAACGTTTTGGCTGGCGTTCCTGTTAGCAACATGTGCTGTGCTGCATGAATTTGGAGAAGCTCGGAATCTAGTGCAACGCGCTGTATCGGTGATTCGTCCCAAAAAGGCGACAGAAAAAATTTAAGTATTTTCACTAAACGTAAGAGATAAGTGACCTTGTTATGTAAAACAAACTTTACTTAGTGGAAAACGACATGGAATGTACACGTTGGATTAAGGGGGAAATAAAATGAAAGGAAATTTTAAGTATGCATTAACTATAAATTCACGAAAAAATTGTGTGCCGTTGCGATATCTGACAGTGAGTGCACAGATAGGTAACAGTAAGGAATTTTTCAATTCCATCCTCGTTGTCTTGGACGCGAACACCATTGAGGATGAGACCAACTCTAGTTAGATACACCCAAGCCGAGTATAGAATACATACTCACAGTCAGCGATCTCGATTGTCGTTATACCTTCTCGCTTTGCTCAGTGTTTAGATCGCGCCGTGCGCTACTAGATGGTAGTATTTCCTTGGCTAAGAACAGCGTTAGCAGTATGCTGGTGCTCGCTTTCTTCCGATTCGACGAGCTGCCGAACTTCACGTGTTCTCACGGCGCTTCCTTTCGAGAACGAAATAAATCACAACCAGATTGTTTCGTCGCAAGAAGATCCGCTCCTATGTGCTCTCCGAGAAATGGATTTTTCGGGTGCTCAACAGGACAATATCCTCACAGAGTTGAGTAAGGTGGGGCTTTGGAATACAGAAACGCTCTGTAGCCGAGATTTGTTGGCCGTCTCTCGTGATTTTGTGGACGCTCCGATGGAGCTAAGTCAAGTTCTGCGAAGAGATTTTGGTCTCCCAGTACTAATATCCCACCAGGCACGGGCTGTGGTTTTGTACGCACTCAGATCTCAAAAGGATCCAAAATTGACTCCGACGGAAGACTCACTGTCAACACAATCATCACGCGTCTCGTTACAGCGTGCGAACAAATCTCAACTCACAGAACCAACACCTCTCGAATCAAATCCGCAGGAGACAGCGTTGACCCCTTCAGCTCCAAAACGACAACTATTTAAACAAGTTGTAGTTAACGAAATGTCGCAGAAACGCCATCGAAAGGATCATACATACGACTACGGCTTGCCACGGGACTACGCTACGGTCTTTCCTACTCTCGGCGCTGAGCTAGACGCCTTTTTCACTTTCATGACTAAGCCCTCTATATTGTCGTCAGAACCCCCACTTCGTGTTGTCACGGCCAACGTTTATTTGCGACACGCCAAGTTATTCCTGGGTTGGTACGTTAACATATATCAGTGTCAGGGGGAACTCGACCCATCCATGGAGCCAAAATTTGGAACGACCGACCCATCACTCTACAATATTATTCCCAATCAGGAAAAGAATTCGGCTACGTGCTTTATCGACTTTCTTCTTTGGCTCCGATCAAACCGACAGATATCGGTATCTTACGAAGCCAACGTATTGAGAGGCATTACCAAAATGCTCAAATTTCGCTTTGCTCGGGATTGTTCGCCGGACAGAACTGGCGACCCCAGCAAACCATTTGAT
Organism: Phaeodactylum tricornutum CCAP 1055/1; assembly: GCF_000150955.2. NCBI lineage: Eukaryota > Bacillariophyta > Bacillariophyceae > Surirellales > Neidiaceae > Phaeodactylum > Phaeodactylum tricornutum. The sequence goes on from NC_011677.1 coordinate 410,572, forward strand.
GATGTTCCCATTCTTCGTGAACTTCGTAAATTGCACCGCCAAGCTAATGGACAGCAGCGCTTGGCCCCTCGTGTCAGTGACGAAACCAAAAAATGGTTGTCCTGGCCGGAGTATCTTGGTGTTGTCCAACAATCTCTGACAGAAGTGGATCAACTTTTACGAGCGTACAATGGACCCGACCCAGAAACAGTTGAAGCAAGCTTTACAGTCGAACAACGAAGAATTTCTGTTGCTTATCAAAAGTATCTGATTTTGGCTATTTTTGCCAGCATTCCCGATCGACAACGGACAATACGGGAACTTGAGTTGGATCGTTCGTTCGTCAAGGACATTGCGAGCGATAGCTGGGGTATTAAGCATGCACCCGACGATTACAAAACTGGCAAAACATATGGGGAACGACCGTTACTGCAATTATCGCCTTCGCTAACGCCAGCTATAGAGGGCTTTGTGTCACACTGGCGCCTTTGTTTGCGACCCCAGACTAAGCATGTGTTTGTCCAACCCAGAACTTGCAATCCGTTGACACAGGATTCCGTCTACCAAATTGTATCTCGGGCATGCTTTCAGTACACTGGGAAGCGAACCAATCCGCATTTGCTGCGGGATATGATTGTGACGCACGTACGGGAGTCAGACGCATCTGAAAAGCAATTGGAAGCATTGGCATTATTTATGGGCCATTCCATTCAAGTGCAACGTGCATCTTACGATCGGCGTACATTGAATGACAAGGTGGCACCTGCCGTCGAGCTCATAAGATCTTTGAATTCTGTCTCATTGATGAAATAAAATGTAAGGAATTCGGATCCGAATGAAGTCCAAGGTACGCTACGAGATACAATATAATCGGGATTTTTCTACAGTAAAGATAGCCTTTGCAATGTTAGACATTGCGTTGTTAGTGTACATTGGAAGGGCTATTCTAAGCAAACAAGAAGCCGCTGGCACCTTCGTTGATAGCTAGCAAGAACTTCTCACGCATTTCTTCCTCACTGCTATACGGCGGGAGGTCTAATGAGTTGAAACATGTGTGAGCGGACATGAGGGAGCCCATAGGTCTGCCGACTTTGTGAATGCTAAACTTTTGAATGCCTCTCATGCCTTGAAGCTCGGAGAATCCGCTCAAAGGGACCTTGGAACTTCCCGTAACAAATTGCAGAAATGTCGCCTTCTCGTTTCTTGAAAGCGACATCATAATGTTCCAAAACCACTCTATTTCATTTTCAGTGGCTTTCCATCCAACATAGTCCGTATTCTTCTTTAGATCGAAGACATCTATATCTGGCAACCCTGAAATCAACAGTTCGAGTTCTCTGGCAGTAAAGATGGCGATGTGATCTACATCCACTAGCTCGTAAAACCCGTCGAGATAGGCTTTTATCTGGCTCTGGATAGCAGTTGTCATGCGATGTTGACAAACCATGCGAACATATTCCTCCTTATTTGTCTCTGTGACGGCGACGCTTCTTCCGTCTGAGATTAAATCAATCACTTGACTTCGTCCAAAAGAGTGGTCGTCTATAGAAAACGTAAGATCCAGACCGATGTCTGCCAAGTTGTACTCGAGTATCGTCTTTAAATTCTTGTAATAATCAGGGTCAATGGCTTCCATGTCGTGATGTGTCGGCTTCAGTCCCAACATGTGCTTGTAAAGACTTCTCGTAAAGTGAGCATCCAGGAGGTATCCGTCGGATACAGCTTTGCCAACAATTCGGCCAACGAACCGAAAGTAACTCAAGTGGTCGGGGTTTATACTGCTGTTCGGGTTGGGTTGGAACGTACATCCATCTTCGGTAGAAGTGAACAGCGCGTAGTTTGGATTGAAAATCTCTTTCGCGAGGATCGCGAAAAACTCCCGAGAAAGACCTCCGGCGTCAACACCTTCTTCGTTTCTAAAAGTAATCTGGAGCCGACCTCGCATCTCATCAGCATTGCGAAGCCGAAGTTGGTGGTAGGCGTCTTCAAATACGTACTTGCGTCGAATCTGAAGGCGCAAACTGCCGTGGCGCCGACTGGCCTGTTGCCTGAGTCGACGCATTTGAGTTTTGAACCACTGACGTTTCACATCGAAATCCAGAAAGGCTCTACATCTTGGTGTTTGAACGAGCGCTCGGAGCCCTTTGTCAAGCAGCCCAGAGTTATTGCGAATTAAAGCATTCAGCAAAACTCTATTGCCTGAAACAAAATCAAGCAGCCTCTTGCCACCAACAAGATTCTCTAGGGCAATCGCAGCTCCATCTGCAAAATCTTCGCCCACAACTCGAGTTGCACTTGCATTTGCTACAAAGAATGCTTCAATTGACGGTAGAAATCGTGTCAAGAGACCAGCAGCGCTATTCCGAAGCTTCTTCGTCTGCGCTGCATTTTCATCAATACTACCATCTTCGTCATCGTTGCGATCGGTATTTTCCAATCCTGTTTCGTTCTCCTTCCCATTGGCATCCTTCACCCCTTCCAAAACTTGAACCACCTTTAAACACAAGTTCAGCTCGTTCCAGAGATCATCAAATTCTATCTGGCGGAGTATGTGGACTAATTCGTCAGTGACGACAACGCTGGAGTCCTTTTTGCTGGAAGATCCGTCGGGAATGTCAGCGCACAACGCTTGTAGCGTCTGTAGAACACGTAACAATTTCAGCTCGCTTGTGCTCGTTGACAAAGTCACCGAACTCGAGACTGCTCCCAAGGTTCGGTGGCTTTCCTTTCCGGTTTGGTTTTCGCGGACGATGAATTGTTGTTTTGCATGGGCAGACACAGCTTCATCTATACGGATCCTCAACGCTCTAAGATCATGAATTGAATCGCTTGCGAGTGAATGAGCAACCCCGGCAAGCTCAGCCAACACTAATCCTCTATTAGATTCAACTCGGCATAGCCGCCGAACAATTGTGTTGACTTTGGAAAAAGCGTTGTCTCGAAATGTCTCCATACGAAGAATAGAGCACAAACGCTTCAGCCGTTCTGGTGAGATCTCAATGCCAGGTGCTTGGACCCAAATTTTTCCACTCAATGCCGCTGCTTCAACGTCTGACTGTGGGATCTCAATCTCTTCGTCGGGAGTACGGGACAGATGCGAAAGAGGTGAAATAGCAGCTTCAAGAAGTGATAGAAGCTGGTCTAGGTTTGTCGAGCTCTTTGCGAACATCGGTTTGTCCAGAAGATCTAGGAACTTCTCAAAGCAGGTGGTCCTGCCTCCTAAGGACACATCAGCAATTGGTTCCGTTATGCAATGTAAACTGAAGCGGGGCGAATTTTTGCACAATTGAAGAGCGGTTTCAATTAGTCGTGTAGCCACTACGGGGGGCAAGCGTGAGGCTGAGTGGGAACCTGCTGAGCCACGTGGTAGGTTGGCAGCAACAGCTGCGGCGGTCCCGAGCCCTTGTCTCCGTCGCAGAAGCGAAGCAGAGACGCTCATAGAGAACGCGTCTACTGCAGAATCTTGAGCGGCGGCTCCAAGAAGAACAGTCGGAGGAAAGTTCTCTATTTGATCGAACAATACATCCATCGATTTTCGCCAACAGTCCTCGGATGAGTATTCTTTCATATAAGACTCTGCTACTGCCTGTGCCCCAACGCTATCTTCGTGTAGGAGATTAACGAGGATTGAGGACAGCACAACCCGGAGGTCATGGTTTGTCGAAAGATTCTGAAAGAGCCTTTGTAGAAGGCGCTGGGGTCGAATAGGAGACAGCAAATACATCAGCTTGAAAAATAGCGTGAGATCTGCGGCAGACACGGGATACGGTAGATGCTCAGGGAGATACAAAGGGGCTTGGCGATCGACTTCAACTCGTAATCTTCCGACACGGTGGCGTCTGACTGACGACGTATTCGCTGCGGAAGATCGGTGATGCACAGCTCCTACCTCTTGATGAAGGCCCTGGTTCGGAACGTCTGCAATCGGATTTTCGTACAGTCTTCTATGTTGAGCGGATGCCCTTTCCCTCAGAATTTGGGCCTCCGCCGCGATACTTGGCGGGAGGCTAGCAAGAAAGTCGTTGTCTGCCGACACTAAAATTTCTTCTCGGAGATCGGGCCCTACAGAAGCAAGGAAACTTGCCGTATCCATATCCTCAGCCCTGGCAGGATCGGCAGGCGGATCTTGTTGCCCCCTAGCAAGGCGTTCCTGCTCAATAACTTCCCTTCTCATGTCCTCTGGAAGGGCAGCAAGAACTTCTGGGTCCAATGTGGAACCGTCTAGTTGAGCGACCAGCTCCTGTGCGCCGTTGTAGTGATCTATGCAATCTTGCTGCATATCCACGGGTAGGCTATTGAACACTTCCATGTCAACATCCGGTGGGCACGAAAGTCCGAGTTCGTTTGTATTTGGCGTTACACCTTGCGATGCATCATGGTTGGATGCTTGAGGACGCAAAACTACTGACCGCTCATCCAACATCATTTGGTCTAGAGCTTGAGGTACGTTATCGTTTGAAATCCTTTCAGTAGCGCTCGCTCCATTCTGATTCATTGGAACAGTAAGATTCTCGTCCGTATTCTCCCCTGCGTCTCCCTCAGAATCAGAAGGCGGATCTTCGCCAGTCACTGAACCCTCCGCAGTAGCAGTACCCCCACTTCCTGAGGAGAGACGGAGACCACGGGCCAAAGATGATGCAACCCTGTCTCCGTCAATACTGGTAATTGGACTATTCGTCCGAATTTCCTCGTGGATATGAGCTTCGCTTACTGCGGGAGTCCCAGTGATGGACCGATCCACATTTGTTTCGACATGAGAAAAACTTGGATTGCCTTCTACATGTGGGTACAAAGTGCTAATTTCGGATGTAAGCGGTTGGGGCAACCGAGAGGCTTCTTGATTGCCTTCTTCTCCAGGAGAAGTGGTAGAAGCAGTCGAAGAAAATAAAATAGCTTCTTGAAATGCTGAGCTGAATTGCTCCACTGTTACATCAAAAGGCAAGCCATCGTCAGTCCAACCGACGGGGCCGCTACTATTGCCAGAAGTCTGTGAAAGGCCTGTGTGGTTCCCGGGCAGGGGGGGACTCGATCTGACAATGTTTCCGTTTGACGTGGACATGAGGTAGTTTCCTTGAGCAAAAGACGAGTTGCTCCAATTACCAGGCCTTCGGGTTGTCATCTCACCTCTTCTTGTGGCTCTGATTCCGTGGGGAAGCAAATCTGACACAAGGGAATTCATTGGAGGAAGATCAATGCCACAGAGAAGCGGATGTAAAGCTTGCTGCGTCCTAGCACTTGCAGCAGATGAAGGACCGCCCGGAAATAGTTGCAGATCGAGCTGTGAGATGGCTGGAAAACGATCATCTGTATTTGCGCGCAGAGGAGAGACAGTATCATAGCTCCGGTTTCCTGACGTGACTGAAGGACCACCGAAAACAAACTCCATCGAGCTTCCTTCAGTCATTCTTAGCGTAGTTCCAAAAGCGGAGTATCCAACATCAGGTTGACTTCGCTGATGCACGTGAGGTAGCGTCCCGAGTACCTCAGGCCTGGAGTTGCCTTCAATACCGACATTCCCACTTCCCCATATTCTGTTTGCAAAAGAATCATCGATTCCTGTTCCGTTAACAGTCATGGCTGCCGTCCGACCACGTCGGGAACCTGTTGTAATATTGATACCGAGAGTGCCTTCGATTTCTGCAATCGCTTCCGAACTTATTTCACCAGTTCTTAGCAACGACCCAATCATTGTTTCTGCAGCATCAATAAACCCCCTCGCGCGTCCGTTTGGATCAACTGCATGTGGTCCTCCGTTGAGTCGACGACCAAGTCCACCGAGGACCATGCCTCCGAAGCCGGATGACTCTACTCGAGTCCACCCTTCGTCTCCGCCAGGATCTCCACGCTCGGTCCCGTCATCTTCGACCTCATCAAAATCGTTTTGATCCCCACGTTGACTGTTTTCATAGGGCTCTCCGAAGTCGACGTTCCACTCACCTTCCTCCTCCACTTCGTCGCTGCTCACTTCTTCGTCGTCGTCCATATCTGTTGAAAACTCATCGTCGTGACCTGAATCATCCTCGCTTTCGTCGCTGTCGGAAGAAATGGAATCGGATTCTTCACTACCGTTGGACCCATCATTCTCCGTCACATCACCTTCCTCAATTTCCATGTCATCCGGGTCTTCTTCGGTTCCGTCATCACGAGCATTTCCTTGAACAGCCTCGATGACCGGAAATGAGGCGCCATTATTTTCCCCATCTGATGACATAAGGTCTCCTTGCCGTTCAAAAGACGAACTGCCGGCTCCGTCTCCTTTTCCACCATCGGGTCGCTCCTCACTATCTTTCGCTGCCTTCAAAGCATCTGTAACTCCTGGTCTTGTCAAAAGCTCCAAGGGAAGCAAGAGACTGGCGCATACATCCGAAGCCATGGGACTTGAAAGATTTACACGGTGCATTGAATACATCAACCCGTGTGCTACACCATGTTCCAGCATTAGCTTCACATTGTCAATGTTCAGTGAATTTATAGTGTCAACCATTTTTCCATTACTTCTGGGCGCAGCTAGTCCTTGGCAGAGTTCGCCCCATACGGTAAGGGCGTGGAGCTCAGTTTTTGGAATAGGAGCCTTTTGGGGGCATTCAGATTTCAGTTCATCTTCCACACCCTCGGCTCCATGCCCGAGCCGACCCCCACTTAAGGCAAACACTAATTCAGAAACAACGCGTTTCCTTCCTTCTCCAGGGCGCGCAACAAGAGCAACAAGGACTCTTGCAGACGTCTGCGATAACTTCGCTACCTGATAGGCCTTTTGTTTTTTGTCAACAATGGATTCCATTTCAAAATAGTCACCGTCTTGTCGACGCTCCCAGATGGTTGGATCATTCTTGATTGACCATCGGTCTTGAGGAAGAAGTTTGTGGAGCAGAAAACTCACGAAAGTTCTCGCCGGTGAAGGCAAACCCGATAAGGCATGGGCGAAGGACCCCGGTAGTCCGTTCCTATAAACTCTGTGTTTCGCCTTGTGCGGTCGATAATTGTGTACTGAAGAAGCACATGCGGGGACTGCCAGAATCAAGTCCGCTAAAATTTCAAGCAAGTCGCCGGCCCAGAGAAACCGAGTCTGCCGAATTGGATCATGAGATAAAGCCCCACCTTCCGTCAACACCATCACCTCCGTGATCAGCAGGAAAGTAATACGATTTGCTGGTGATGAGCTGGCGGACGAGATTGTCGGTTTAAGAGGCTCATGCTTTCCTCTTCTCGATTGTTTCGACACGTTTCCTCGTTTTGTTAGTTTGTGTGTAGTCTTTTCCTTCGAGATTCCGCCTGAGGACTTTCTTGGGCGAGTGCTCGGATGACTCAATCTGGTTGCCCCGGCTTCGGTTTCAATACTCAAAGGCCTCACGATGTCATTTAATAATGCCTTGTACATATCTTTCTCTTTAGCAGAAAGAAGCACAACAACACCTGCCTCGGAAGATTTGTTTTCGACCTTCACAGAAATTGCCATTGCTCGCAAAAATGAAATAGGCTCGCGGCAGAGAAGCGGTGTGATCGAGTCGATAAAGGAAGAGAGTGGTGCTGAGACTCTTTGACTCTCCCGAGAACCGCCTTGATGCATGGAATGCAATTTAGTCACTGTGCTCCGTATCTCAGTTTCCATCGATGCCTGTAGTGTAAACTCATCCTCAAGCAACCGACGCAACAAAATTGTAACTAGACCTGCGCTTCCAGTAAATCTGCATTCTTTTGGAAGGTTGAGAACTGATTCCGCAAAGCCCAGACGCAAACACGTTGAAGAATTTTTGGGAGATCGAACCATGCGAAGAAGTAACAAAAGAGAGGCATGTGTGACACCAGGGGGCGCGCCACGGTCCAAAGCGGTACACCGTCGTGATCCAATCAGTAAGTTGCACAAATTGAGGCAATCATCTATGGCCTCGCTCGGTAGCAAAGGAAGATATGCAGGGACCAAGGAGGGAATATCTTGCCCCCTTTTATCCGTTGAACTCGTTTTGGGGTCGGTTGATTGGCTTTGAAACGGAGTATCTGAAAAAATTCTTCTAGCTACGATGGACATGAACTCGGACTGAGACCGGTGTTCATGACGGACACGTTGGAGTTCATTTCCATGATCTAGCTCGTTTGGCTCGGAAGAGTTAAGGTCAGCAAAAGCAACAATAGGCTGTGCCATGATGTCAAGAAGTAAGACAGCAGGAGCCAGCCACATCGGCCAAGTAGCATCACTCCTACTGTTGGCCGCATTAGCTTCTGCAACTCCAAGTGTGCAAGAGAGCAAAGGCCCAATTAAACTCTTTTCGAGGATCAATACCCTGGCTCTAGGTAAAGCTCGAGCAAAAAGAACTGTTGCATGGCAAAGGACAGCGATACTGGATTCGTTGGTATCGTCAATACTGTACTTTTTGATCAGATCGATTTCGATGCATGTAATGCGGCAAACAATTTCATCAAGAATCCGCGATACGATACAAGCACGGTCCTCAGGAAACCGATTTGCTGCATCAAGGAGAAAGGATGCTACCACAACAGTCTGAGCTTCAAGATCGCCATCACCTTCGCCATGCTTCGGTATCTTACTTATGGGCATTTTGGTAAGAATATCGCAACACACATTTAAAATCGACTTCTTCCAAGTCTTCAATTCATGGCTGACAAATGCGGTACCAACGTCTTCAGAAGAATTCTGTTCCATTTCCAAGCTATCCTCAGGGTAGCAACTGTTTTGAGACGGTATAGTAGATCTATTCTCAGCATTCATGGAGCCATTTTGGTCAACTTCAAGCTGGGAAGTCGTCGCTTGCTGGAGTGCAGCTCTTTGCCTCTCGCGCTCCTCACGTCCGACTCGCCGCCTTTCAACAGTTGATGGACTCGGAGGTGGATGCGACAACGCATATTCCATTGCGACCTCCACACGATTGCTTCTCACGGATTCCAGTGCATCCACCGCGTGCTCACCTGTGAAACCCATTTCTGTCAATCTCAATATGGCCTCATCGCTAGCTTCAAAACTGTCTTCATCAAGGTTTTGCCCATCTACAGACGGGCGTGCCCTTTCTCTCAACCAGTCTCGGAGGCGAGTTCCTCCACTTCGCGAATCTCCTGAACTACTATGACTGGAAACGTTCTTCGAAAGCTTCGAAATATCTTCCAGTGCGACCAGTATTTCTCCGATCAAATTGGTTACGGGATGCACTAAATATGGTGGAGTCTTGGGAAACAGCGCATCAGACCAGAGCTCACGGACGACGTAGGAGACTGTTGTTTGCAAGACTCGCCAAATATCTTCGGGTTGAAAGAAGTTGTCCAACTTTCCACTTTTTGAAAAGGCAATGTGACTATCATCTAATCCAACAAGAGTCGAGATGTCTTTCAATTTAATTCGACTCAGCACCGACACGACTGGAGAGGTCGATACCGGAGTGACGAGGAGCCTCCGAAGCAACGAGATCGCCGGCGGAAAACTGGCCGCTACCCATCGCGATACTTTCTGTGGCGGAGCGCAAAGTGGGGCGCTGCTCTCGTTCATTCTATTACAGAGCGATTCTCCCAACGAGCGAGAATCCAAGTCCGTCAAACTAAAGCGGAGGACAAAAGAAGCAGCCTCCAATAATCCAAAAGAACTTTCGATTTCCATCATATCTGCCGATCCAACCGCAGATGCCATCCGGCGTGATGTGGCATGCATTATAGAATCTGAATGGAGCAGATTGACGAGAAGAGAAAAATTAAGTGCTCTTCGCTCTCTCTTTTCGTCAAACAGGCAACTTTGAGCTTGAGAGAGCATACATCCAAGATACATTGCTGCGGCTGCATGCGAGGGGTCAGGCCTGTAGCCATCACCAGCGACTCTGAATTGATGGACCGCTTCACGAACGGGAGTAATATTAAGTGACCTTTTCAGATGTAACGACAATAGCTTCGTAGTCGTCGAAACATGAGATCCTTGCGTACCGCTGTCAAATGAAATCGCTCCCGGCGTTAGTGTTCGAATACTCTGGACGATCACCCTCGAAACAGCTAAGTACAGATCCGAAAAGCTGATTTGAAGCCTCGCGAGTATGCCTGTCGCGACGGTCCTGACATCGGGAACGGCTGCTTCCAATCGCTTTGTCGGTCCCGCTTCATTGTCCATGGTGTTTTCATTTGTGCTTAGCCACATGCCAACAATCTCAGCAATAGGCTCACGACCATGACCTCGAGTCATCTCTGAAACCCACCCTCTAGTCGTTCTATAACGAAGTATGCCCGACGAGTTGACACATCGATCGAACGATTCCACTACTTCTCCCATTTCCATATTTCCAACTGTAGCACAGGAATCGATCTCGATACCATCACGAACAACGGCACCTTCAGGACAAACAATTCGCAGTCGGAAGCGTAATCGAGGCGATTTTGTGATTTGTCGCATCCTTTCCCTTTCTTCGAATCCAGGTACTGTCCTAACACGACAGACGTCATAGAAACAGGACTGGTGCATATCTGACAACCGACCGAAGATTTTCGTAAAGTTCTCGGAAGAAATTTCTGTTTTCCATTCCTTTTCTCGTTTGCCCCAGCCTGTACCAGATTCCTGGCTTTTGTGGCATGCCGATTTGAGAGCAGTGGCAAGAAGGCTAGTGAGCCATTGGATATTAGTAACGTCGATCAAATAATTTGAAACGAGAAGAGCTTGACGGATCGAGACAGGAGAGTCATCGAATTGGTATACGGGAACTTGCGGAAAACAATCAAGACAAAACACAGTATCCTCTTGGGATAGTAAGTTGCGCTCATTTTGCTCGGCACTGTCGAGTGCATCGTTTATTGCCTCCATTAAAGCACGAAAAAGTTGCAAAGAGTCGTATCGAAATTCAATGCACTTGAACGCAACAGACAAAGAGTCTTCGATTGTAGAATGGTGTAAGGTGCTAACTGATGGAGAGCTTAGGCCACTAGCATGAGTGAGGAACTGAAATCCTCCAGGCAAAGAAGCAGGAAATAATTGCATCAATGCGACTAGACCTCCCGAGTTGACGAATGGTTCACAGTGCCCATCGTTGTGAAGAAGCTGTTCGAGGAGCTGTCCAAAATTGAGCACGTACTGCATAAGGCATGAACGTTCATCTTCTAATCCCCTGTCTGGAAGCGGCGATGTCGACAAGAAAAAAAACTGGTTCTCTCGTTTCTTCAGATCCTCGGCGTACATAACAACGTCTTTCATTGCGTTCGCAACCGCTTCCATAACAAGTGGCTTCAACCGTTCAACGTGTCGCATAAGCTCATCCAGTCCAGTTCCGATTATTCCAGTGATCTCATTTAACAGGCATCGGCTTTTCGGCATCGCATAATTTGGATGGTAAAATATGCGCATAAGAGACGGAAACGGATTTATTTCGTAAATGACTTTGGCCCCGTCTTCTGTCAGCGACAACGCTGACAAGACATTGGGAACAGCCATAACCAATTCAGGGACAGGAGGTAAAACTGGCTCGTAAGTATCCGTACTATCTCCCGCTTTCACCCTTCGCCCGACTACCATACTGAGGAACGATTTCGCAATACCGGATTCATGGATGTAGCTGACTACGTGAGGGTCACTATTCATGACGTCCGAAAGCAGGGTAGCAGTTAGAGATGCCACGTGTCCGCCATACGAGCTAACATGCTCCATGACATGGATCAGTGCCCGAGTGAGTCCTTCCTGCCGAATTTGTGCACCACCAGATGGATTTGTGGCAGAAGTCGATGCTGTTGACTCTTGATGAAACACAACGGTCAAGTAAGTGATGATACTAAAAAGCAGTCCTCGCTGAGAAGACCGAATCTTGGTATCAAACTCGGATACAAACGTCTGGGTATGCTCCAATTCCTCCCTTTCGCTTTTTTGCTGGCCTCTCGAGAGCATGTCCGGCCCGGTCGTAACGATTTCTCCCGACAACCGACCTGACAAAACTTCGACACCACGCAGATCGTGGAAAGCTGTCAACGCATTTCCGTGCGTAACAATCGCTCCCTCTAAGATCTGCACAGCTTGTGCAAGCACAAATCGAAGCAACGAGTAAACGCGGAGAATCTCTTGAGTGGAGCAATTCGAAGAGTCTGGCAGCAGCCGTTGTATAGTGCGATCCAAGTCATGAGCCACGGTCGCCAGGAGAGCCGGGATTAGGCCGCAGTCAGTGAGTGCAGCAGTACCGGTCGGTGTCGAAACGATTGTTGACGTCAATGTCAAAAGATTGTCGACAAACTCCAACGTTCGCTCCACTTGCACAATTCTTGGTGGCAGGGGTTCCATCGTCGCTTCCACAAAAGCCATACCTACATCAAGCATCGTAGCATCGTCCAAGTCTTCTGGTTCAATCTCTGGAAGAATAGATTCATGCCCTGGAGAGTCTAGCGAAGCAAGCGAGTATCGAAGAAGTGTCGGCAACAACCCCAAGTAATAGCCTTTCCCAATGCCAAGTTCTGCCAGCACGGTCGAAAGTCGAGCACTTCCGGAAAGCGCCCCAGTCGATCCGTCCCTACGAGCCACCAAAGCCGCCAAAGATTCCACCGCTAGCATTCGTATAGTATATGGTACAGGCTGACATGATGACAGACAAGTGATAGCATCTCTTTGCAACGGAGAGTTGGTCTCTGTCGCCCTTCCCGACGCAGCGGCGATGTTGGCGGAACTAACAGTCGGTCGAAGTAGATCAACAATCTCCACACAGAGTTCCGGTTGAGCTTGAAAATACCCATTCATGACTTCTTGTGAAGGATGCGCGTGTAAAATGGTCGTGAGAGCTCTGAGTCGCCGCTCAACGGCGCCGATTCGAGCGGCCTGGGAATGAAAGGAGCGAGCCAGACGAATGTCGGCTAACAAAGGAAAAAGACGATCAGATGGAATCTTGTCCATTCCCCCCGCCCTTTCCAGAACGAGGTAGTAGAGTTCTGCTGTAGATTTGGTTTCTTTGCGCGGAATCTTTCCGATCCGTCGTTTCTTGGAAACTTGATCACTTTCCGCAGTCAAGGCATCGCTGGTACTATCCATGCTTATTTCAGCGCTTCCTCCTACCATAATATCCGATTCGTTTAAATATATACGAACCATTTGCGACTCCTCATTCACTTCGTTTTGAGACTCTCTGCTGTAGTAGCAAACACTTAGTCGGCCTGCTTCTCCCGGTAAAGAACCCTGACCATGGACTGAGTCATCGGCTTTTATAACGCTCCACAAGCCGAGTCCCATAGCACGAGTTCCCCAGCCTCTGGCTATGGCGGTCAACCGCGAGTGCGAAGGCATCTTTGCGTTGTGCAAGGTGGTCGTGTGCTGCTGTACTTCGGGCGCTTGCTGCTTATGTAAGGCGGGTGGCAGCGACAGTGCCAGCAGCGCCGTCAAGGCCAAATCGGAGGTTTCATCGTCCGCCGCAGCCAGCAAATCAACGAGTTCCTCGGCCGAATTAAAAATTGATTTGCTGGTGGAGTTCCGCAACAAACCTTCAAGGAAACGGAGAAGGATGTACAGATGGGGGTAACAAGAGGCCGGTACAGAGTCTACATCGGTGAGAGATCTAGCCGAAGATGAAAGCGCTTTCGGTTGCCCGCGCCTGCGCTCCACAGGATTGACAAGTAGCATCGACGGATATGTTTTCATGTAATGACACAGGGCGGCGTCGATCACGTTAAGCGGATAAATCCAGTCGTGCAAGTCAACCTATGCGGGGAAAGCCATTTGTGAGAGATGCACCTCGGTGAGTCTTCGAACCCCCGTTTTCTTTTCGTAAATACCTGTTCTTCAAAAACCCAGGTCTGATAGGGGCGAAGCAAATCGCTTAATGAATTCAGACTGTTGGCTATCTGTCCTGAATCAATTGCATGCATATTCTCGATCAACTTCTGCAGTCGCAAATCGTCCAACACCTGCGGCGTAATGCCCGTCGCCGTAGCCAAAGTCGGTGCCATGATCGGAAACGAGGTGTCCAAACTGCTGAAAAAGAAAGAATCGTAAGACTTTATCCAACATAGCATGCACGCAAATTATATGCTTTGTTTCAAAGCCACAGTGCCTTACAAACTTTCAAACAACGAGTGGGAAGAAACGATTCAACGAATTCTGACAAAAGGAGTTGTAGTGGAAAGTAAGACAATAGCAAGCGGCAAAGTCCTAGTCGCTCTCTGATTTAGCTAGCGATGCGCTCTTTGTTAGATCGTCGGTATGGATCCAAAGACAAAAGAGGATCTCGCGGGAAAGTAATAGTGGAATCGACTTGTGCCGCTTATACGTCGCGTCGGTCTAGCGTGGAATAGATGAAAATCGTTTTACACTAATGTAACGCGCTGTTGTTTCCATCCGTGTCTCTATTACGCAGAGAGACGGGAGCGGAAATGATCGATTGGACTCCGAGAAGATGGTACCATAGAGTCGAAGCCAAAAGTCTGAAATTCCCTCAATCAATAAACGAAGGTGACGTAGAATGCGACCATGTTAAGTAAAATAAAGTTACATCCTGTCTGGATTGATAATATATAGGATTTTCGCGCTAGTAGTGAATTTTTTGAGCCCCCAAAAAATCTAGCGTAGCGAAGGTCTTACTTCGCTATTCGGAACAGTTTATGGAAGATGAACCAAAAGACGCGAATACTAAAGCATTGACTATAAAGAGATCTCCGAATGATCGAGCAGCAAAGAAATCCAGTTGGAAAGCGTAAAATAGTGGGTACGCGAATTTTTGAAGTTCTACCAAAGCAAAAAACAACACTCGGGATTCCAACGTGGTCCCCCACCGAAGTACTAACCGAGCCCGACGATGCTAAACTTCGCTGAGCAGACGGGAAGCGGTCATTCCTGAAACAGTAGCTGATTTGTAAATATAAATAATACAACAACGTCAATCTACCTTAAATGTATATTTCGATACTGACAGTGAATGGTGATGATTCCCTGTCCGTTCATAGGCTTCAAAATGTTATGCCGATGGGGAACATACACGATGAATGTATTGCGCAACAGGTCGTTGCACCCCGACCATATCAGATCTTGACTGTGGGTGATGGCGATCTGACGCTTTCATTGGCTTTGGCTCGTGCGTATGGAGATCAGATCGATTTGACCGCATCGACTCTCGTTCCGGATTGTTCCACTCTTATCTCCACCTACCCAAACGCTGCCGCGGTATTGCAGGAGCTAGAGAATCGGCAAGTTTCCGTTTGGTACGGTGTAGATGCAACGCAAATACATCAGCGGAAATCACAGAATGGAAAACAAGCATTCGGTAGCGGAAATGTCTGGGACTTGATTCTTTTTCATCATCCGCACTTGGGAATCGATGATTCGGAGCAACATACCGAAAGCCTTCATGCTCAGCGTCATCATGTTCTCTTGGCACATTATTTAGCATCTGCCAAATTCTGCGTATCGAAACCGAATGGACGAATACATGTTTGTCTGTGCGGTACCCAAGCTACGACTTGGAAGTTGGGCGAAGCGGCTCGCCGACAGGGCCTGCGTTCTGCGTTTACGTTGGAACCGCACCAAATCATTTCACAAACCGGCTTCCCTACATCCGTGCCCATGGATCGCCTGTTTGAACCCTCGCACATGCCTCAAGGTTGGAAAGTGCACACACCGGAACCGGGTTTTGCTGCACCCCGGCGATATCGAAACGGCAAAACTGGGAGTCGCCATGCCTTGGGTAAGTACGGATACCGCCATCGTCGCACACATGGGGAATGGCCCACCGCCGCTGGTAGCTCGTCGTCATCTACCGATACCGACGTAATTGGGTCTATGCATTACGTGTTTGAACGGGATGCTGCTGCTAGTACACCGCAAATAGCGACGAGGAGTCACTCCAGCGACAAAAACAATATTACGATGTGTACTATTTGCGACTTGCGATTTGAGACAGCCCACGCCTTACAGGAACATTTGGCGACTCCAGCGTTGCCTATTCCGCCTTTGTCTATGATTGTCGCCGAACAAAGGGCCAGGCCACTAGAGAGAAACAGACCACACGCTAACGAATCACCTCTTATCCAGACAGCAAGAGATCCACGATCATCGACACAAAATGCCGATGCAGCCAAACAAAACGAAGCAATTGTGTCCACAGTTACTTCGGGAAAACGATTGCGCTGGTTCATCCAGCACTGTATCTCACCGTCTCGATCTAAGCGTACCTGCGAACAGCTAATTATCGACGGATACATAGCGGTAAATGGACAAGTTGTGGTAGATTCAGGACGGGTGCTTCAATGTGGCATGACCGTGACAGTGACAGAGAGATTTATCCAGGATAACTCCACCTTCGTTCCTCCACTGGAAATAGTGGCACAGTGGGGCCAAGATATATACGTTGCTTGGAAGCCTGTTTCAATACGAACGGCTGGAACATTTGATGTCAACACGCTGGAAAGGCGATTCTCTGGGCAGATGGGTCGTTCCTTTCAGAGCTTGACGAAATTGGACACGGGATGCAGCGGTTTATGTGTTTTAATGCCTCGGAATACCATCTCAGAGAGTCTCGAACCACGACTGTTACACACATTCACAGCATTAATTCATGGAAGTCCCCCCAACACATGGAAATCAGGCATCACCATTGACATCCCCTTAGACGGGATGCGACGATGGCGCAAGCGACCAGCCGAAGATCTTGTGTCACAACTGATTTTTTCCGAGGACGCCTCACTGGTAGAAAATCGCATCGCGAAAACCTGCGCAGCCACCGTTCACGCTTTGGAAACAACCACAGCAGAGCCTGATGGCGAAGGATTGTTACCGCCTCTCACTACGATTGAAATTATCACGGGTACTTTGGTTTCTGGTTTCTGCAGCATCTTATCACACTATTTCCGTAAACAAGGATACGCCATTGTTGGCGATCGATTTGCCTCTCGGGAATACCTTACACTTCCGCGCGCAGTAAGAAATCGCTTGAAGCAAAAGATTTGCTTGGGATGCACCAACGTATCTTCGTACGGCGAGGGGCAGACCGCGAGCAAAGCCGTTCCGGAAAAGTGGCGTGTCTCCCACTGGGAATCCTTTTGCTGCCATGGCGAGAACAACAGAGATGTTTAAAGTTCGTCGTTGATTGTCTTTCCGTTGGCATCATTTTCTTTGCGACACAAATTGCACGTAAATAGACACTGCTCCAGCATAAAGTTTGGATTCTTCCGACACTCTCCGCGCTGTTTCCAAAATGCACAATGTCCAGACAAATCGAAGCAAGTCTGCGGTTCAATCACAAATTTCTGCGGCGACGTGTCGTTCACAATTTTCCAACTCCCCAACGAGCTTTCCGTTGACAATTTATATCGACCCGGCGAGTCGGATCGAGAATCAACTCTGGCGTCGCGTGCGTACCATTCATGGGAAAGCATACTGGTTTGTAATCCGACGCTATGCGGAGGAATAGTGAACTTGAGTTGAGCTCGACTACCGTGAATCCAGTACAACTCGACATGCTCGTCGTGCTGGTTGATAAATTGCACATCAACTTCCATTTGTTTCCAGACCCAGTTTTCGAGGCTTTGGCGCGAGCGTGTTTGGATGCGAGCGGCTGAATCCGTTAGCGATTGTCCGCGTTTACCAAAGAGGAAAATCGGTGTGTTCGAGTCGTTCTGCATCTGACCAGCATCCACTTGGAAGAATCTTGAAAGCTCACTGGATTTATGAAAGCGAATCTGTACCGTTTGGAGCAAGTCCTCCCACCAAATGCCTTGCGACGACATGGCGGCAAAAGGATACGGGAAGACCATTTCGTCATTGACATGTTTCTCAATCACGCCTGGGACAACAAAGGAAAGGAGGAGATTCCGTTCTAGTCGTTCGTCTTCATCCAACATAATTGTTTGGAGCTGTTCTAGACTGACGACGTGAAGTACACGCGTCTGTGCTTCTTGCACTTGAAACTGATCCTTGAGACGTACGGGTTGTCGACGAAAATTCCACCGAAAGTGCTGTGCGTACTGCTGATGGGAATCGAATCCCTGATTACTGTTTTGAGTTGGTTGCGAGCTTCCTGTGCGATCATATCGTTGTCGGGAAGCCACATCAGATAGAATCTCAAAGGCGTGAACGACTTGTCGGAACGCTTCTGCTGCCTCGTCCGCCGGCAGTTGTTTCTGCTTATCGGGATGCGTCTCCAAAGCTTTGCGTCGGTAGGCCTGTTTGATCGCTTTAGTCGTGGCTGTGCGTGGAACTCCCAAAAGCTTATAAAGATCTTCTGGTGCCTCGATGGTTGAACCTAAACCGACGCAAAGAGCTACTAACTGTAAGATAAACCATCCAGCTACCATGGCAATAGTTGATTATTGGTGATCCGATGCTCGATAGATCTTCATTTCTGCGAAAAAGTGCATGTAAAAACCGGTTCTCCATTGGGATGCCTTTCTACAGGAAAGTCATTCTACTACTGATACAAAAAAATATATATTTCCATTTACAGTTGGGATTCTGGACTCTTTCGTTCCAAAGATGCTTCCAGTATCCCCAAAACCGTAGGGTAGGGTTACCTCGCACCGTTATTCGTGAATGCGACCCACATCCAAGACTCTTTAGAAGAAGCAACTTTCAGCTTGTCACATATCTTTCTACGCTTTTCCCTTTTGTCAGCATACTCGTCGTGGGAGTCTTCGAAGTTCATGCGAAGCATACACCATGGTTGTTGGTCAGCGTCCGTTTCTATCGTTTCTGACAGTCACCTCCTTGAGTACTCGTACAGTTCGTGCATTGCAACCTTCCGGATCTGCGTTTCTTCGTTGTCGTCCGTTCGGTACTGCAACGATCACAAAATCAATTTCAGTATCTACTAATCGATTCATGTCTTCGACTACTTCTCTTGCGGACATTTCCGTCATCCCGGGTCGGCCGACTTGGCAACAAACGATGTTGCGCATCAAGGATCCACTGAAAGCCGTTCCGTTCTACGAAAATTTAGGTTTCACGTTGATCGACAAGTTTGATTTCCCGCAGTACAAGTTTAGCTTGTACTTTCTGACAACACTACCCGAGGGTGAACCCTACAATCTCCAACCAGGTACCCAAGCCGCTCACGACTACCTGTGGACATTGGAAGGTGTTGCGTTGGAGTTAACGCATAACCACGGTACCGAATCGGACACTTCCTTTTCCGGATACCACGCCGGCAATCAAGAAAAGGACGGCTTTGGACACGTTGCCGTGAAGTAAGTACGAGTAGACGGGGGTCGGACGGGGGACGCTCCCACCTTTCGGACCCTTTCGTAGTTCTTGCGAGGATCGTCTCACCTTCCAAAATGGTTTCTTTTTTTATACACGCGTATAGTGTGGATGACGTGTACGCGGCTGCCGACTCTCTGGCCGAGGCGGGCTACCGGTTCAAGAAGAAGCCGGACGAAGGACGCATGAAGGGTCTCGCCTTTGTGTACGACGCGGACGGATACTGGGTGGAGCTTGTGAAACGGGGCGAGAACTCGGGCATTGCGAACGACTGCAACTTTTCCCAAACGATGCTGCGCGTCAAGGATCCCCGCAAGTCGCTGGCCTTCTACAAAGCTATGGGGATGAAGTTGTTGTCGGAAAAACACTTTAACGATTTCAGTCTCTACTTTCTGGGATCTTCGAACGTAGCGGACGGAGCGGACACCAAAACGCTTTTTCAGCCAGTCTTGGAGCTGACTCACAACCACGGTACCGAAAACGATGACGATTTTCGGTATTACAACGGGAACGAAGACGGTCGTCAGGGATTTGGACATATTGGTTTCCTAGTGGACGAGTAAGTCTCAACTTCTTGCAGATGGTAATTTGTACGGAGACGTGTGATCGAGAGCGCGTCCTCAACGTATTTTGTTTGTTGTTCTTTACTCTACCGCGTAGTGTCTATAAAGCGTGCGATGCCCTTCGTCCGCTGGGTTTCGGTTTCCGCAAGGTAAGTACCGAAGGCAATGGTGGAGTGCAACCCCATTTTTACTCGCCTATTTTGTTGTTACTCACCGGGTGTGACGACACAGGAACCCGACGGAGGATCGATGAAAGGGTTAGCCTTTGCCTACGATCCGGACGGCTACAGTATCGAGATCATCAAACGTGGAGGAATCGACTTTGGAGACGCTTTACAGGAATAAGTGAGATCGCGCACGCTCGGTAGTAGCAAAAGCGTATTTAAAAACATCTCTCTTTCCGTACAGTAAGAATTATATGGAAGGTACATGTGTGTGTTTCTAGTCGACACTTCGTAACAAGTAACAAAAGCACTGACAGTGAGCCGTGCCTTTCTTTCGAGAACAACCCGCGACCAACGTTTCTTGCAGGGTTTCTAGTATGGCGTATGGCAAATAGCAAATAGCAAATAGTTTAGATGCTGTATTCCTGTTTCCCAGCCGAATTCTTTATTTTGATTGGTCTGGATTGGTCGATTGATTTGATATTCCGTTTGGCGTGCTTTCGCGGAAAACTTCCCCGATACCGTACTGTGTCCACCACGTGATTTTACGACAACACCGTCGGGTCATTCCGGCATCGTGTCGCTTCACCGTGGAGATACGAAAAAGCCACGATACCAACACTACAATTGGTGAGGACCCCCCGGGTAGTACCTACCTACCTACCCTCTCACCCCTCGTCACCGTGGAAAAGGACCACCGCCCCTACCTACCGTGTCGCAAAATCCCCCCTTTTGGACCGAACCGTGGCCAACTGTGAGAGAAAGTCCGTACTCTGGAACGCTCCATTGGACCAGAGGAAAAAGACCCAACACCGAACAACTCCTTGCGGTACAATTCGTGGAACCGTTTGCTTGGGCAACGAAAGTCGCTCTACTCTACGTGACAGGCAAAGAGTCGATTCGTCTCGTGACGGTTTGGGTCGACACATCTATCTATCATCTATCCATCCGCCGATACGCAGCCCGCCGTCGGTCCTTCCAATAGAATCTTCTTCACGGCGCTTTACCGGTTTCTTGCTAACCCAAGCTTCGTCGGAACTTGTTGCGCGCCACCGGAACAATGCCATCGGATGGTGGACTGGGAACGGCCCTCGTGGGTGAAAAAATAATGATCAACACGCTGCAAATAGCCGTCACCAAATTCCTCGGAGAAGGTACGCACCCCACACGCACAGCAAGACACAGTTTGGATTGCCTGGGTCCTTCCTCACACAAACAAATCTCTGGTTGGTATCCTGTGCAACTGTTCTCTTTCTAGGCGGCTTCTCGTACGTGTACCTGGTCAAGGAAATTGCCGACACTTCTACGGGTCAATCGTTGAACAACACGACACACGGGGAAATTGCGGTGGGACGCTCCGGATCGGGCTCGGGTGCCAGTCGGTCCGGTAGTTTCGGTAATGGTACCAATACCGGCTCGCGGCGGCAAGGATCCGTCGGACGGGCCGACAACGAAAAACGCGAAATGGTGCTCAAAGTTACCAGCATCATTTCGCGACAACAGCGCGAAATCGCGGAAAAGGAAGCCAAACTGCTTTCCCGGCTCAGTCATCCTTCCATTATCAAAATGATTGAAGCCTGCTATCGAACAGTCACGCAGTCCGCGTCCAGTGGCGTGGGGCGTTTCGGTAAGGGCGATAGCGACAAGGCGAAGGAACGACCGCAGCATATGATCCTCATGGAGTACTGCGAAGGAGGACATTCACTCGACGTATGCAATCAAATGGTGGAGCAGGGTACACGCTACGATCTCGGGACACTGATTATTGCCTTTGGACAAATCTGCAACGCCGTCTCCTATCTACACGCACAACGTCCACCAATCGTACACCGCGACCTCAAAATGGCCAATTTTCTCGTTAAGGACGGCGCCTACAAACTCTGCGATTTTGGTTCAGCCGTCTTTGGCCACGTGGACCTCAAAACCCCGCAAAATCGCTCGGAAGCGGAAGAAGTCATCGAAAAAACAACGACACAAATGTTCCGAGCCCCCGAAATGGTGGACTTGTACATGTGCAAAAAACTGACGCAGGCGACCGATGTCTGGGCACTCGGTGTTTGTCTATACAGTATGGCGTACCTACAGAACTGTTTCGAAGAAGGTTCCAATCTGGCCATTCTGTCCAACAACTACAAAATTCCCGAGGAAAATCACTATGGAGAAGGGCTTGTGGAACTAATCGATCGCATGCTGACTATCGATAGCAAACATCGCGCCGATATGACCGAGGTCATCCTGTGCCTATCGGCGCTATATTCCGGCAGACCGCTACCGCCTCGCAAAGACAAAAAAGAAAAGACCAAGAAAGACAAAGACGCCTCGTCGAACGGTGGCAGTAGCCGCGGCAGCAAAGAAAAGAAAAAGAAAAACGAGAATGCCGGAAAATTCCGGACAGATACACAAGGAATATACAATACCTCGTTGGCTATTGATCCTTCCGAAGCCAAGAAACCAGCGCAAGCCAAAAAGGTAGATCCGAATTCTGTGGCCGGGCGCCGCCTCCGTGCCGCCGGTGGGGACCCTGATTTTGCGTCGCTCAGCAATTTTGACGAGGCAGCCGTGCCGTCCAGCGCGGTAGATGCCGATGCTGCCTTCTCGACCGATGCCGTCGACGCCTTTGCCTCGTTTCCCACCGACCTTGGACGTTCTAACGAGACAAGTGCGCCCGATCAGTCTGACATTTTTGCAACTCTCAACGATAATGGGGAGAAGGATGCGGATGTCATTGCGGCGTTTGACGGCAGTCAAAACTGGGGGAACGGATCGGGAAACTTAAACCCGTTCGCGAGTTTTGCCAAGGACTGTTCTAACAGTGGCGAAGATAACGGCGAAAGCAAGGACGAGCCTGTGTCCAAAAGCGAAGGACGTCGTCGGGGTACCGTTCGTCGAGAAGGTGCATCGTCTAGGCCAGATCCTCGATCTAAATCACGGACAAGGATCGGAAGCCGCTCGCGGGCGCGCAGTCGCACGCGCCGACGTGATGAGCCTGACGGACGAAAAGAGCTCGCGGCAGACAATGCGACAGTCGACGATGTAACGAACGGAGTGGAAGAGATGGGTATCGAACAAACTCTCGAAGGCCTGCAACAATCTCTTACGGAAGACAGCAACGCTGGTGACAACGGTGCGACGGAGGTTCGGCGACGCAGTGGATCACGTCGGCCGTTACGAAGGACACTGAGCGGCGGCGAAGGCCTGAGGAAACTTATAGTCGGAAATGTACGCCGCACGTTAAGCACGGCGCACCATGGCCAAGATCCGGAAGCGAGACAACGTCGCACACAAAGCGACAAGGAGGGTCGCAGCAGTCTCAACAGCTCCTAATGTAAAAGCTTTCCAAGATTCAAAGGGCTCATAAAGAGCTGTTCTTGAAAATGTAACTGTACAATGATTCTTTGAAGATCTCATGCCCGCTTTCTATTCGTAGAAATGTGTAAATCTTGTCCAAATGAAGCCCACGGGCTACTTTAGCTAGCTTATTTAACTGCTTCTTATGCTGGGTTGTATAGCTTTTTAGCGTTTCGCCTTGTATTCCCCCCGCCATCCGGGAGAAATCCAGTCAATCACGCCGCCTTCACCGACGACGAGATTGATCCAATCTGTCGTGGACGTTCCGGTCCCCGCTTGTGCATCGTTCAAAGAGTCTCCTACCGAACAGGTATTGTCGATACGAGTAAAGGCATCAAAATCCAAGCCCGCCTTGGTGGCAGCCTCGCGAATCGCTGGTTTGGCAGCTTCCGGCACGGTGGCTTCCTTGGCGTACACAAAGGCGCCTTCGTAGTTGCCTTGCAATGTGTGGCCCTTGTATGCCACGAGCTTGAAAGGGGGAACCGATCCCTTACCGTCGGATTCACCGAGAATGTACCAGTTTTCGGTAAACTCGAGACCGTACATTTTACCGGCGGTATGCATGGTGCGACCGGTCGGATTGAGTTCATCGTTAAGGTCACCAGTGGCGGCATTGGCGGACGCGACGAGTTGAGTCCCGGCAGTCGGGGGCTGTACCGGGACATCTACGATCATGTGTTCGGTGAGAGCGTTTTCCCAATAGCCACCGCCCGACTCTGGCGGTCGTTGGACACGGAAGAATATTCCCATATCGAGTTCCTTGTCACTCGTTGGTGTAAAAGTATTCTTCTGACAGTCAAACAAATCGTAGTTGGGATTCAATCCATCGGTCTTGTACCACGTACCCACCAAACTCTGCGGATCAAACGAGCGTAGCGTGGTACTGTAGCCGATGTCTTCCGCACTGTTGTCGACATTTTTCGGGACCTTGACGCACTCATTTTCCTCGATAGTACAGGACAACCATGCGTTTAAGCTCTCGCTTCCGAATTCGGCAAAACACCGCGTCGCACACGATTGCTCGCCCTTGCAGCGTCCCAAACAGGAGACACCTTTGATTCCACGCGGATTGCTAAAGAGAGCCTTGGTTTGATCACCACATTTATTGATAAAGCATCCGACGTCAGATTGCTCCATTTGGTTATCTTGAGCGTATTCTGCGAATCCGTCGTACTTGACGGCGGGAGTCGTGTCGGCCCCGACGGGAGCCGCCGCGACTCCGAAAACACTCGCCAGTGCGATGGAGAAACCGAGTCCGAACGTCGCCACGGACCTCGCTACCGCTCTGGGAGAAGAACCCCCGCGTGGAAAAGGCCACTGTCTTTCAGAAGAGGAAGTTATGCCGTGGTTCGTCTGGTCGGTGCCGTGGCGTACAGTAGCGTACCGGGCCATGTTGCTTTCCAGACCCCGGATCGGACGGATGCCGCTCGTTCTTGTTTCACCCATACCCGTGCAATCTAAAGGCACCAAGGCTTGTGTCGTCGTCGTCAAGACGACTCCGGCTGCTACCACCCAAGCGAATCGCATTTTCCCCCGTGGATACGCTTTGACGTTGTGTAACGGGGTCCCTCCTAGTAGAAACGCCAGTGTTAGGATTGGATTGACGCGATGCGATATGGTGATGGCACGACGGAGGATTTTCGGTTTATCCCCGTCACAGTCCGGGAGACAGACGCCGAGTTGAACCCGACATCTATAGACCGTGGTCACATAGGGCTCGGCTCCAGGCATAGTTTTAACGGTACGTTAACGTATCTGTGATCACAGTCAACACGTCCAAGCTGTAATTTGAACCGATTGTGACCATTTGAAACCCGGACTTTGAATTCGCAGGGCATAGGTAATTGTTACCAAGAAAACGCCTCAAATGTCACACTAACTGTAAGAGTACCCTCCTGACTTTACAGTTATTGTCAAGAGTGAGTTTGGCATCGTGGACCGTGCAACGTGCGGGAACTATACCATCCAAAGCAAAGGTAGAACACACTATAGTCGCCCTGTTCAGCGTTTATTCGTGCCGACTGCCTCCCAGGTGATAGAAACAGTGCATGTGAGTGTAGTACTTGTGCTTGTTTCGAAAAGGAATGAGACAACGACGAGCGAAACGAGCGCGTGTGGTCCGGCGTGTCCCGGACCCACGCGTCGACCCCGACCCGTACGATTCCCCACCGGATGACGATGACCGGACGGAAAGCAACGAAGTCCGCCAAGGCCGTCGGACTGCTCGTAGTGTACTCGCTCGCTTATCCCGCGACGAACGACTGGTAAATACGGATGCGGAGGAAGGAGCGGCACTCCTAGATTTGCCCAGTGACGAGGAATTTGCCTTGTTGGCTCCGTTTTGTTGCGCCGTCTGTCGCTGTTCCCGTGCCCGCCAAGCGCGCATTCCGGCCGACTGGCTCTGGTTCGAACCGCACGAAGGGACCTTGTGGCACCGACGCTGCTGTCACGGACATTACGGCGAGGAAACCAACGAGCACTGGACGGTGCCGTACCTGTCGGTGTATCACGCCAAGACGGATTTGGTCGAGGCGGCCCTCCAACGCGAAGAAGTCCTGGGGGATGCCAATCCTACGGAAGACCCGCAGCAATCCTCTAGCGGAACAGACTTGGAATGGATCACGGAACGAGAACTCTTCCGACAGTATGAAGTTTCCAAAAGTCAAGAAGCACAGCTCTATAACGATGACAGCGAAGCACATTCCGTCAGCATCCTCCATACGCACCCCGACTATATTCAGGGAATCGTCCAGCCATTCCGGACTTTAGTGTTGCAGCGCCAACAAGATCCTTCACTGAAACACGGGTTGACCGTACTCGATATGTTTGCCGGTATTGGAACCGCCACAGTCTGTCTCAAGCGATTGGGTCTACAGATTTCCAAAATTGTTCGCGTAGAACACGACCACATCTCCACCCACGTGTACCAAGAAAATCACGATTGTTCCTACAATCCAACACTGGCTGATCATGGAGACATCAAGCATGTTTATTGTCAAAAATTCGAAGACTTTAGAGATAACCTGGAGCATATGGCCGAAACACACGGTCCGTTTGATCTCGTGATTGGCGGCCCGCCGTGCGTGGATTACAGTGCGGTGAACGCCCGCCGACAAGGCGCCGAAGGAGTACAGGGTCGCTATACAATTGAATTCGGACACCTTATTCGTAAACTCGAGCGCTTACAGAATCCCCATCCTCTCTTCTACTTGGTGGAAAACGTTTTCTTACGCGGCGACGATTTGGCCAAAGTCCGTGACGCCTTTGGGATTGATTGGGATCCTGTCGTCTTGGACAGTTTGTATCTTTCCCCATGCAGGCGCAAGCGCCATTTCATTACTAACATCCCACTCACTGAAATTGATTTTCAAGCCGAGGCCAGCTATTCCTCCCCCCGCAGCTGTTTGGAGGAAGGTTTCTCGTTGCCAGCCCACATTGTGGATGGTGAAACAACCGCCAAGGCATCCTGTTTCATGGCTAGTAGCACACGTATCGACGAACGTCAAAGCCTACGCATGTACGTTTTTAAAGAACCGAAAAATGACAATGGTAGGAGTAGCGATCGCACTATCGAAGAGGGACGACGTTACCACGGGCGACCCATGTCCGTCGGTGAGCGGGAGGCAATGATGGGTTACCCACGAGGCTACGTCGAACACGCGGTCCGTACACTATTTTCAACGCTCACAGAAGACGGTTTGAGCAAACTCTTTATCGGTCAAAGTTGGAGAGAGTCGTTGGATACCAAATTGCACCACTTTGCCGGAAATTACCACGCCATACCGGAGGGGACCGCGTACCGCTTTGCGGAACCCAAGTCTGGTTTTGAAGAGCACATTTTGAAAATGACTCCGCCGCAAACGGGCACGGGTCCAGAATTTTTCGACGCTCAGGAATACTCCAAACATTTGATCGGGTTGGCGTTCTCGGTACCGGTTGTAGAACATTTGTTAGGTCCCTTGCGTGATCTGTTCGAGTGTCGAGAGTACGAGGGATATACAGACGTCCCGTACGAATGGGAGACTGATTGCGGTCCTCTGAGGACGACGGGGAATACTACGAATGGCTATAGTTTGGACAAGAATGCACTGGCTCGGGACTCTCCCACAGCAATTCCCGATCCGGTCTGTTCCGGAGGAGACCACGTTTATCCAGACCAGTCCGGGTCGTACCACGAGGACTGAAATTTTGGAAAAGTGGCGTGGACCAGAAAGATAACCGGACAAAGCACCAACGTATTTCTAAAAAACAGTTGTTTCCATCAACAACAGTAAGTATCCTCTTCCTTATATGCGATCTTTCCACAGCAATGTCTACGACATTGTCATGGTTATCGTACTATATGAGATATAGTGAGGAAATTCGGCAACAGCCAGCGACGATACCCGCTTCCAAATTAGTTTACAATTATACGACACCCGATCTTCCGCGATAGATTTGCTCTGTGCAGTGCATTACCAGTGAGTACGAGAAGCGCGATGAAAAGAATCTCAGTATACCCGCTGGCACAGGTACCTTGTTTCAGCGTGCTTTGTTGGCACTCGGTTTCCTTGCATTTTCGCTCTGTAGACATCAAAAGCTTTTGGTAAATACCAGTAGATACCATGTTCTCTTGTTGTCGAAACAGTACTTCCGCCATTCAAACAGAAAAGGAAGGTAAAACGGAAAGCCTCTCGCGAACGAATACTAGCCAAGCCAATCTCGTACGTCGTACATCAGTCTACTTCGATTCCGCCAAGGACTCCAGTGATATTCAAGAATGCATTCCGAGCGATGATGATTCTGAGATTTTCATGGACGCCGTGCAAGACTTAAAAGATATGTATCCTATTATTACGACAAGCTACATACCACCTGCACCACGTCGGGTTTCCATGCTCGAACCGGATAGTATGCTGAGAGCGACGCATCTGAACGAACCGGATACGATACTACAAGCCAAACCGGTGCAGCAAAGGCTACGGCTCCCGCCAGTTCTTGAAAAAAGATCGAGTAGCCGTGCTACTCGGAAAGCCCAGCGCCGCCCGACCGCTGCAGCGAAACAGGATTTAGTCAACCCTCACGTGGTGATTCAGGAGCGAGGCTATCCCGGACAACTCAGCAACGACGAACTCGCTCAGGCGCAGAAATTTTACCGAGCCATACACGGGGACGACGCCGCCGTTCGGGATATTGTGTATTCCCTGAACACTGTCGAAGAAGAACCCTACGCAATTTGTCGCTTTCTGCGAGCGACCCAGTTTGACGCCGACAAAATCGTGCAACGGTTGCAAGACGGTCTCGATTTATGGAAAGATGCTTCCGCCGCCAATTTTTACCCCGACTTGAGCGACGCCATTGGCGCGCCCGTTCCGGTCTTCCTACAATTCTACCCGTACTGCTACTTCGGTACCGCGAAGAACGGGTGTCCCGTTTCCTATTTCAAAGCCGGTCGGTTCGATGTTGAGGGTTTGCTTGCCATGACAACAACCGACAAAACGGCATCGTATTTTTGGCATTCCAACATGTATAGTTTTCGAGATTTGCTGCAGAAAACGAAAGAATCCCAACCCGAATTTGTACGCTGTGAAGCCATCAACGTGATCGACTTGACCGGTTTGTCGGCCAGCCAATTCTCTAACGACACTATGGATGCGCTCAAAATCATTAGCAAAATCGGGGACTACTTTCCGGAAACGATGCATTGCCTTATCGTACTGAACGCCCCGACATGGTTTTCTATGACCTGGCGCATCATTCAAGGTTTTATTGACCCGCGCACCGCCAAAAAGATTCAGGTCTTTGGTAGCGAGACGAAAGGACGGAATCGTCTTTTTGAATTGGTGGACGAATCAGAAGTCCCTACCGACTTTGGAGGCAAGGCTGGCTCCACAGACTTGACAATTCGAAAGTTAGCTTTTGGGAATGACTGGAACAAAAGGCGACTGGCAGTCGATCTCATGCACGTCAAACGTAACGGTAAGAGCAAGACTTTTGAATGGACGCTGAACGCCAACGAGGAAATGACGCAAGTTCAAGTCTTTTCGCGTTCGGTGACTCCTTGCTCCATCACGTTGACCCAAAAGGGTGGCGCCGTCGTAGCTGATCAGGTAGCGATCGAGCGTCCGCATGGAAATACCACGTTCACCGCTGCCAAAGAAGCGCTACCGTTTGTGACAACGATTCCTATGGCGAACGCTCCAATTCGTGGGCCGGGAACATTCACTGTCGAGGCCTCTGACAACAAAGAATCTTCAACCGTAAACAAGAAGCTCCCTTCCGGATTTTTCCTCTTCGTCGCGGACATTCGGCAGACTGAGTAATTCTGTTATCAAAGTACCAGTACGCAACTACGAAGGAAAATCGGGAATGTTTCGGCGTGACAATATTGTAAAAATTAATTAACGGGGAAAATCATATTTTCAAAAGGTGCAGCCAACTTGTCCAAGCTGAGCTGCGTTCCGACTATCGTCGAATCTTGGTCACTGCCAAACTCATATCATCCCGATAAGTACCGCTTGTTCGAGCAAACCATTGCTGTGACGCGTTCTCCATGATACGCTTCACGGTATTGGGTAGATTGGAAGTTTCCTTCCCGGGTGGGCCGTACATTGCATGGCCGATTGCTTGGACAATCTCCTTCAAGTCGAGGAAATCCACGACTCCATCCGTCGCCGCCAGGAGAAAAAACGTATCCGCTTCGTCGTATTCTGATAGATCCAGAACTTGAACACTAGGTTCCGCCGTCAAATAGCCGGCTCGTTTGCCTTCGGTATCACCCAAGGATCGAGACATGGCCAGAGCAGACATTCCAATCACTACTCGGCTAGTAAGGGATGGATCTGCAGGCACAATCACCGTCCCACCAGCCGCTTCGATTCGCACGCGCTCATCTGAATCGGACGGTTTATGATGGACGGCTTGTTTTTCTATAGACACAATGTGATCCTTGCTGTACCTGCCGACCAAGGCAGTGGAATCACCCGTCGAAGCCAAATATACTTTGGATTTGTGTTTGAACATTGCAATGGCGGTGGTCCCTGCCTCAGCAAAAGGTTCCAGTGGACCCGCGTCTGTTTGCAAAAACGCGTTTCGCAAAGCATCGCGGATTGCCGTTTCGGTGTCGTCGGCCGTTGGAAGTGAATCGGTCACAGCGTTCAGAAAACGCGACGGCAACTCTTTGCTAGCCACATCTGCACAATCGTGGCCAAACTCACCGTGCCCATCCGCCAGCATGACAAACACGCTGTCGGACGCTGACTCTTCTCGATCGGTAGAGACCGTGACCGGATTCAGCATAACCAACCGATCCTGATTGGGCAACGGCATGGGGTAAACACCATCTTTATCGCCTTTGCGTGTAACGATATAGAAATCCGATTGCGAAGAAAGTGAATTGCTGTCGTCCGACCGTAGGTTGCCTTGTTTATCTATTACGAGCGGGTAATGAATGGAACACTGGTGTTCTGAGTGACCTTGGTTGGTCAAACCCGCACAGGCAGCGGTATCCTTGTAGGGATAGGACCCGGTAGGGACACCTTCTACGACGGGACGGGTAACCGACGACACAGCCGGTTGTTCCCTTGCTGTGGTGCTCATCATGGACGGCTTGGGTGCATCTCTAAGAGAATTCGCACTTTTGTCGGCCGACGGCAACGACGAAGGCGGAGCATCGTAGCGACTTACGAAGACTATCAGTGCGGCGCCCAGAAAGCTGACCGCTAAGCAGCCCGTTAGCAGTACCGTGGGTCTCGCTTTCCGACCGCTTCGTTTTGGTGCCTGTATCACGGTCATCGTGAGACGAGATAATCCTCGCGGGCTTGCTAATCTGTTGTGGTGTCTTTTGATTCAATGGAGGTACGCGTGGAAAAGACTACCTTCCCGTACTTCCGTTGGTGGTCACGGGGTGATTCTTTCTCCGTTTTACATGGCCAAGGTTGTTTCCGACAGGACGAGGTAGACGACCAGGACTTTCTAGAGCGCCGCTTTCTTTTTTTGGCTTGAAAGTATATAGAAAAGAGTATGTCGTCGCTTCGGAAGGATACGATTTACATAACAGGATTTACATAACAGTAAGTGCAACTCGATTTGACACGACCGTGATGGAAACCTAGAATATCGACTTGAATACCCGACGGTGAGCGAGATAGATGAACTCTCTCTCTAACTAGTAGAGCTGGAGTCTCGTCATAACAATAACAAGAAACGGTAGCTAGATTTATAGGCTTGCCATACGACCCAGGAAAACCCTACCCTCGTGACTTTCTGCGGGTTGTTTCGAATGATTCACAGTCAGAGATCGGCCGAGAAAAATTTCCAACTATGATCTTTTCCTATTCGATGCCAGTAGTGCTAAAGAGGTGGTCGGTTAGTCAATTGTTCCGGTTGCTGTAATTGTCCCAACTCGCCGACCGGCAAACCGTTCCAAAGCCGGTTATCACCTTAATATTACAATTTCCTAGTCATGGTTTCGTTTACAAAAGCTGCCGCTGTCCTGCTTTGGACTACCGCGACGACACTATCTTCGACGACAAAGGTGGCCGCGTTCACGCGCTCGTCCGTCTCGCCGCACCGTGCGTTTCGTTGCTTCTCTCCGTACAGCACAACATCGTTGGCGAACGCCCCTCGTCACGATGTGGGTGGGGCGGCCCAGCAGGATTTACCGGAAGAAGTCCAGAAGGCCATGATGGCCTACCAGGAGCACCAGCAGACCGCTCCCAAACTCGACTGGGCCACGGACGTGCGCACGTTGGTCCAGTACAATCACGGATTTGCCGTCATGAGTACCAACTCCAAAGCGGACGAAGGTTATCCGGGAGGTAGTGTCGTCGGCTTTGCGCCCGACGAAGACGGCCGACCCCTGTTTATTTTTTCCGGAATGAGTGCGCACACGCAAGATATTCTCGCGGATCCACGCTGCTCTCTGACCGTGGCGGCTAAGGATTTCAAAGTAAGTACACACTGGTCCAATCGTGCCCTCTATACGCATCGAAACACAATTTGAAATGTATACAAAGAGCGTCAGTCTCATACTTGAATCGCTACGAAACCTCTCCTTGCACAGGGCGCGGCGGACGGTCGTGTGAATCTCATGGGATCGGTGGAGCTCATCAAGGGCGACCAAGACAAGGCCAAGGCCCGCGAAATATATCTCCAAAAACATCCCGGCGCGTTTTGGGTCGATTTCGGTGATTTCAACTGGTTCCGTATGAGTGTGGAAAAGGTACGCTTCGTCGGAGGCTTTGCTCGGGCTGGTGCCGTTACGCAAGACGAATACCTGGCCGCCAAACCCGACGCCGTTTCCGAGTTCGGCCCCAAAATTGCCGCTCACATGAACGAAGATCACATGCCAGCCACAATTGCCATGGTTCAGGGGAACGTACCGGGTATGGAGCATGATCCGGAGAATCCCATCACCGAAGCCATCATTACTTCCGTGGATAGTTTGGGAATGTATGTCAAGGTCACCCGGGAAAAGGGTATCGGGTTTCTGCCCCAGAGTTTCAAACTACGTTTGCCCTTCCCGGAAGTTGCGAAAGATCGCAAGGATGTCAAGGTGCGAATCATGGAGATGACCAACGCCGCGGCGGCAGTGGCAGCCGAAAGTACTGCCGAAAAGTAGCCCTCGTTGTAGATACAAAAGGTACTAATGTAAAGTTGGTCACCCTCCTGTTATCTAGAAAGCTTGACCGCTGCTAGCGCAATATCGTCACGGTACTGTCCATCGTGGTGATCGTGCCACTGTTTGGCCGCCGTATGAATTAGCTCCTCAGCAGCCGTCAACGGATGATATGGCTCGGTACTGGTTGCGTTGAAAAATGCATACCCCAGCTTGTCTACAATTGCTTGCAGTTCTACGTAATCCAAGATTCCATCCGAGGCAGAAACTACAAAGAGGCCCACATCCTTCGCCTCAATCCTTTCGTCGTCGTCAGTAGAGTCGTTGCAAGTACCTGGATGAGTCGTTCCGTCTGCGTATACTTCAAAGGCACACATCTGATCCGGTGCTCCTTGGATAAACTCTTCAACAAGTTGGACGGTATCTAGAGCAGTGACCACTGGCGTCGCAATGACACCGGTTGCCGTATGATCACCCAAGGAACGACTCATGGCCAATCCCCAACTGCGGCCATCGATGTTGTGCCATACCCTAGCTTCATCGTCCTCACTCGCTTCGGTCACCGTTCCGCCAGCGGCCAGCACTCGCGCTTTTTCTTCCGGGTGGTCGGGCTTGTCGAGGCGCGTAGCAAAAAGAATACGAGCACCGCGACTACGATGATAGCCAGCCACGACCGATTGCGAATCGCCAGTATTCGAAAAGTAGAGAGTGGTACCGAGACGTAAAACTAGAGTGGAAGTTGCCCCGCCGTTGAGGCCGTCGTCGGTAGGTATCAATTCATCCACCTTTTCCACCACTTGGATTAAAGTATCGGAGACAGCTTTGGTATTGTTGGTGTCGATCCTGTTCAGGGCCGCCTCCAACTGTATTGGAAGTTCTTTCCGACAGAACTCCGACACAAAATGCCCGGTATCACCGTGACCGTCCAGCACACCGGAGAAAAAGGAATCGCCGACGTTGAAAAATGGTTGTACGATGAAAGCTCGGTCTTGATTGATCTGCTCACTCAATTCTCCACCCTTGTATCCAGCCAGTGTGAGCGTGGCGTATTCGAGGCTTCCGGAACTCGCCACGTACACTGGCGTGCGGTCCTCCGTGAGCATTGGCACGTCCCCCTTTGGACGCAATTGTTCGAGCGCTGTACGGCATTCTGGATCAAAAGCGACGTCGCATGGAAGATATAGAGATCCATCAACTGACTGTGAGGTGGACTCGGTTCCTAGGGCCGAGACGTCCACACGCGACCTGAAGAAGGCAGTCAAAACGGTTACTCCGACGGATCCAACGCCGCGTTTCCGTAGTCGCCAATTTTTTGTTCTTCCTAGCATTTGGACAAATATGACGTGAACGTTTTTCGAACTAAAAGGAATGACGAGTGAAGCTAGATGTTGTCAATGTTGGAACGGATCCGGATGAGCTTTTTATTGATCGTTCCAGTGGCAGAAAGTAGAGGAAATCATCGGAAGGTTGACAGAGACGAAATGTAACGGGGTCAAAGCAAGGTTTAATCGGTCCATTTGCTCCGCTTTCCTCGTTGAACGCCTGTGCTATATTTTAGAGATTGGAACGAGTGTAACTAATCCCCGTAGAACTTTTTTGTATGTCAGTGTCGGACCAATCCGCGAGGGCCACGTAGGTATTACTGTTAATTATACGCAAGCTTCGGAAGGTGCACTGTGAGAAGGATCGGAAAAAGACATGGGAGTTCACACTTTTAGTTAACTGTAAATTAGTATCTTGTCGACGATGATCAATCCTGCTTGGGCCGACTTTGAAGTTGTCGATTGTACGGATTGTGAGAAGCGTACAGCATCTGACTGATATTGCAATGTCACAACAGAGCGATTGGCGAACAAATTACATCACAGCAGCGTTTCCCAATACCTTCGGACAGTCTATGGGATGATTGTGTGCCAGTTGGCCCCGTCGTTGGACCTACTGGACAATGTCTATCAAGCCTGGTGGTTCGATCCTTTACTGGCGACCTTATCTTTCGCCTTTTTTGTTAATCTTTATTGGTATCACGAACGATGTTTGGGCCTCTCCTCGGATTCCAATTTTTTCGGCACCGTCCGTGCCGATTGGGGACCTTTATTCAGTTCCCTAGTGGCCTACTGGATCGGTGTGTCCCTTTGGGTGCTGGTCGTTCCACCGGCTGCCCCTTTCATTCCGGATGGCGTGCCTCGCGATTTTTCTACCGCTGGCTATCTCTTCGCGGAAGTCACATCGGGGATCGTTTTCTACGATTTTGTCTTCTTCTTTGTACATTGGTCGATGCACGAAATACCGCTGCTGCGACGTTGGCATTGTCGTCATCACGATCAGTCTCAAGGTGAAAGCACGCTAGAAAGCCGCGATACCCTGCGGCATTCGTTAATGGATGGTGCGCTACAGGTGTTGGTAAATATACTGGTACAGCGACGGACGCCCTGGGGCTTGGTCAAAAGTCGTCTCGGCCGTGCGTTGCATAACTTCGTCGTGGTGTGGATGCTCGTCGAATCGCACACGGCGACACCAACATTGTATTTCTGGAGGCGCTGGTGTAAGGGAGTCCGGGAACACAGAATGCATCACGAGGGAGCACGCGGCAGACCCCAACGGTATCAGCAATTTTTTTCCTACTTGGATGATGCCCGAAACCATAAAAAGGCGAATCAATATGTTTTGCGTGGGCTGCACCGTCCAGGCAAATTTGAAAAGCAATAGCTGGATCACTGTCAATGCTAGAGATTGCCCTCAAAAAGTTGTGTAGACTATATTGATTGTCTAACCACAAGAAATTTGTCCATTAATCCGTGGCCTGGGCGGAGCCTGCGTTGTTCTCATTTTACCAATAAAGCACATCATCGCATCATCCTTTTGCAGCGCTGCAAATTCGTGCTATTTCATCGCCCATCAGTGCGAGAATTGGGTTTGCCTCGGATGAATTGGATGATATCAGCCTGCCCCAGCGAGAGTACAGCTTACGACTTTCTAGCGTCGTCTCCACTTTCACCAACGTTGCGTTTTGCGATTGTACCCGATGAACAGTAAAGCACAGGATCAGCTTTATGGGATGGGCTGTAGAAAAACGGCTCGTCGAGTTTCAACTCCAATTGTATTTCTATATATGAAAATTGACATATTTTGTTTTCCGTTTGTTCTCCGCGAATTCTTTTCTAATAAACAAAAATGAATGGACGAATCCGAGGAACATGGCCTTTCGTTAAGCGGTCCCAACCCGGAGACGAGGATGTTTTATTGCCTGACTTTGAATTCGTATATACTTGCAATCACACAAAAAAATGTAAAATTATTCGTTTCTTGTGGCGTACCTGGTGATGCAAATGATCTTGGAACCATCTTCCCGAACCATCGTTGTGCTTGCCCAGCTACTAGTTAGCTCGCCGACCTTCCGCGAAACCCGTCGTGCCGAGCCGAAGCCGAGGAATTCACTACTAGAGCATCCTGTCACTCCACCCAGGAACAAATCTGCTTGTTGAAAAAGAAATTCCGTTGGCTTCTAAATGTTAATCTACAACAAATAAAGGAGGATTGCAAGTAACTGCTCTAAATTGGTTAGCATGCAAAGCACTATGAAAATAAATGGAGAAAATAAAGAATTTTATGTATAGCGTCAATGACTACCTGCGTGGAAAAGTAGATGCACTTTGTTTGTGCTCGGAAAGTAAATGCAAGAGACCGGGAGACACATGGTCTGCTTTATTCCAGAGAAAAGAAGGGATGGCTTTCTGTATGGTCCACGTCCCCATGTCGAAGTAGTTGATGACTAGGAGACCGTTCCAGTAATGACAGATCTGAATGGAACGACTTTGAGCGAACCATTCGAGACCTAGGCTCGCTTGTGCGTCGACTTCGCTTTCCGTTACTCTCTCGGTCTGATCTTACTCCATAAGTTTCTTTCAAAGGAACTGCTATTGGGTCCTCATTTCGGTCACCGCTCCGCTTTCTTCGTATTCTCGGGAAGCTGTTCATCTGATCAGGATCAGTAGATTGGTCTTTGGGCCATACAATTGAGGGAAAAGAAATGAATAAGGCGCCCCCGAACATCGATTCGGTTCTTTCAAAAAAGGTTCGCA
Organism: Phaeodactylum tricornutum CCAP 1055/1; assembly: GCF_000150955.2. Taxonomy (NCBI): domain Eukaryota; phylum Bacillariophyta; class Bacillariophyceae; order Surirellales; family Neidiaceae; genus Phaeodactylum; species Phaeodactylum tricornutum. Next base: position 447,432 of record NC_011677.1, read on the forward strand.
TATTAGATTCAGGTTTGAAGCTCAGAGGTTCGCTGCTTGAGGATGGTATGGGTGACACCACTCTTTTCTTTCCTTCGAGTTGAATGCAACAACTCTGCTTTTGCTTGTTTAATTCTTCCAAAGCTTCTGTGGCTGGTCTTTTTGAGGCGGTACGATCGTTCATCACTGGCGTTTTTTGCTTGAGTACTTCATGTCTCTGTAAACTGCTTTCTTTGAGAAAAAAAGCCAAGGCGGAATGTGAGCGAAGCGACAAGCGCTCCATAATAAAAACTTAGTCCAAATCGCGAAGACTCTTGAAAGAAGAAAGTTAGTTCTCCCGGAGTTGTTCTTTACCTTGTGCTGCAACTGCTAACTTTGAAAACGCATAAGCGAACATCAACTGGAGGTCGTATTTTCTAGATAAGTAATTACATAGATTTAAATTCTCGCATATTGATTGGCCAAGATACGTCATTTCCAACGAAAACGTGGCAATAGCAATTTTGTAAACGCTCGAAACCAGAGAGAATAAAGGTTTTCGTTTTTTGAAGATATGTGGCATAATCAGAACACATTTCTGAATCGAAAATATGGCTTCCGATGAATTCGTTCCAAAAAATAGGAGGGCTAGTCCATCCCCCGGCAGGAGCAATTTTTCGTTATAAACGCTGGCTAGAGTATTTACCTACTTTGCCAAAGCCACACTTAAAAATTCTGACCAGCCTCCTATATTCCTTGATCGATCGAGGCCAGTGGCAAAAAAAGACCGCACCGAAAATCGGAGAACATAGATCAGATAAGCCACGTGTCAGTGGTGGAAGATTGAAAATGGAATGGGAACGACCGGAACGTTTTGTAATTTGCGGAGAGCCATCTGACTACGAACTGTCAATCAGACGATTGAATAAGTCCGTGAGGATGGTGTTTTGTGGTATTGTAGTTCACTAACTTGATCGTCTCCTATTCTTGTACCCTGTGGTCATCGTGCAGTCACTAAAGTGTAGCATCCCTAGCGCTAGTATCAGGAGCCGGTTTGTCTATAATACCAAAAGTGTGCCTTTATCACTCTCCTGCTACTTTACAAAAAGCAATGCGGATGGCGTCTACAATTCGTCGTTCGATGCCGCGCGATGTATTCCAAACTTTTGCAGCAGCGGTGTCCGTAGCGTTGATATGGCAATGGCAATGTCATCCCGATACCGTCCTTGCTTGGATTGCTGCCAGGCATTGGCAGCCGCATATACGAGTCGTTCACACGCTGTAATTGGATGGGGACCATCCGATTCGTACAAGGCGTGGGCGACCACCCGGGCGACATCATCTTCGGACAAAAAGTCCATCATGCCGTCGGTAGCCGAAACGCAAAAGACGTAGACGTCATCCTCATCGGAATCAGCCGTTTCTGCCGCAGCTTCCTGAGGATTGTCATTCGCCTGCGGAGGCTTCGTCGCTTTCCTTCTAGCGTTGGCTATCACATCCGGTACATGCAAAACATCCACAATCGGTTCGGCGATCACTCCCAGCTTGCCGGCTTCCCAGTCCCCAATCGATCGACTCATGGCGAGTCCGGTAGGTACACCGGTGACGGAATCGTGATAGACGACACGAGACGTCCCTCGCGCGGGAATATAGACTTGTCCACCCATGGCTTCGACCCGGGCCCTTTCGTCGGGCAAACTAGGTTTATCTTCGCGTGAAATGTACGCCACACGGGTTTGCCGCGTGCGGGCACGGTAAGTGACAATCATGGAACGCGAGTCGCCGGCGTTGGCGACAAAGATATCGTCGTTTTGTAAAAGAACGACGGTAGCCGTGCACCCTCCAGACTCGTGTGCGGGAGCGTCCCGATCCAGTTCCAGAAATGTTTGGACCAAACATTGTTGCGTCGCGCTGCGTACGGCGTCGTCGGTGTGGGAGGTCCGTTCGCGTTCGGCTTGTTGGAGATTGCGTGCGAGTCGTATCGGCAATTCTTGCGCGGTGAATTCGGAAACCAATTCGCCCAGCGGGGCGTGTCCATCAAAGACGCCCACCAGGATACGGTGTGCGACGCCTTGGTCGTGGGGTGGTGGTGGTGGGTCGTCCACGGGCACCCGAAAGGGCGACACCACGAAGGACCGGTCTTGATTGACTTGGTCCGACAATCCACCCCCCTTATACCCGATAAGAGTGAGTGTGACGGCGTCGTCACGTCCCGCCGCATCGAGTGTATCGTTCCCAACGGTCCCGCTAGCACTGTCGCCCACCTTATCGCGTGGCGTCTCGCGCAAAGCGGCGAGAGCTTGTTGCACGGAAGGCGATCCGTAGTGCACGTCGACGGGATAGAGCGGACAACCATAAAATGGACAACCTTTGTCTTCACCAGCGTTCGACGACGGACTATCCGCCAGTGTAGTTTTGGGTCGGAGCGCTAGTACGGCGGCCACGGTAAACAACAGAGGTGTGGGCGAAGGATGATACGGATACGGGCGTACGGCGACGGTGCGGGGAACGACAGTGGAACGCATAAACTGCGTGCTGAAGGACGCCAACAAGCGGAACGGCAGTGAAGTCCGCAGCATGATCGCAATATCTGTAAAGATGAAACCGGAAGTGTATTTGGAGATACGATTGGATTGACTGTGATAGAGACTGATTGGTTGACGGTGGAGACCGCTTCACCCTCCCCGCAAGATTGTTGTCGGGGAATTTCTTGGCGGAAAAGTAGAGTGTTGTTCTTTCGAAGAGAACGGGGAAACCATATATACATTACTACTGTTAGCTAGCTCTAGCTACTAGAGAGCTGACTGTACGGAAAGATTGCAATCTGTAGGGTTGTGGTGCAGAGGGAATGTTTGTTTGGCGATGCCGATTTGGCTTGACAGATGAAAGACAGACGGAATACCCGGAAATCATGGATCGGGTCACGAGCATCCACTCCGAGTCGACCACGGGGTCATCGGAGAGTCACGTATCGTACACGATATAAAAACAGCCAATCCTTATTGCCTATGAATCTATTTATAGGAAACGACACAACACCCAAAGATCCGTATAGGGAAGGGGGGGGACAACGTGGTAGGTACATGAAAAGGAACGAATCGCTGGACCTCCGGGCTCGGGTCCTACCCCCTAACGTACCGAGCTTGTACACGCCGCACCGCTCTACCAACACTAACAAACTAGTAGTAGAGCTAGAGTCGCCCAGGATAGCTCGGTATCCCACCTCCACCACAACACGCGAGTGCACACGGGGTTGTCCATACCACCGCCACTGGGTCGACCAAAGAAAATGACCATGGTACCGATCCGTCCATTATTGGCAATGACGCAACCTACGACTGTCACGATGAAGGCCAATCATCCTCGTTGCTCCCGCAAGGGCTGTTTGTCCCTACTCGTGTGCCTACTCTTCTGCGCGGTGACTTTGCTCCCTTCCGGCCACGCCGTGCGCGCGGTCGAAACAGCGGTCGCAACAACTCGCAAACGTCTTTCCCGCAAAGAGCGTAAGGAACGCAATCAGAACGAAGCCAAGGCCTATTTGGAACTCCGCGAACAAGGCGTGGACGAAGTCGGTCACACCACGAAAGCCGCCGCTCTCCGCCACTACCAACTCCGCAAGAAGAAGCGCAAGGGCATTCTCCGCAAGCGCGAAGCGAACCTGGCGGAAGTCCTCTTTCCCGGCGTCGCGCCCGAGTTGTACGAAGGCGCCGAAACGGTCTTTATGTTCACCGACTTGGTGCAGTCCAAAAAGACGCACGTTCCGTTCGAATTCTACGATTTGCCCTCCTGCGATGCCCCCGTCATGAACAACTTTCGCCGCAAGCACAAGACGCAACGCAAGAACCTCGGAGCGCGCTTGCAAGGCGTAGAACTCAAGCCCGCACCCTACGTTCTCAAGATACTGCAGAACATCAACTGCATGACTTTGTGTGAACGAAATTTGGGATTCCGTGAGGTCAAGAGTCTACGCAAACTTGTGGAACGACAGTATCGCGTGCACTTTACCTTTGATCAGCTCCCCGTACTCATGCGCTCCTCGGAACTCAACTACGCCGTGCGCGGGTATCCCGTCGGCTTCAAGGCACCACCTTCCTACACCGGTCTCGATCACGATGAATTCTATCTATACAATCATCTCAAGTTCACTATTACCTACCAGCCAGGACAAGGCGACGAGAGCAGTGGTGTATACATTACCGGGTTCGATGTCCATCCCGTATCGATTCGGCACGGGCCGGATACCTGCAGCAACGACGAAGAGGACGGTGGTCCCATCAACGATCCGTCGTCGTACTTGCCCCTCACCATGACAACATCGGGGCAGAAGAACACGGTCGCCTACTCTTATTCCGTCGAATGGATTGAGTCAGCTTTACCCTGGGCCGATCGTTGGGACGTCTATCTCATCGGAAGCCCGGACGATGACATTCACTTTTTTGCCATTGTCAATTCACTCATGATCGTCCTCTTCTTGACTGGAGCGATTGCTACGATTATGATTCGTACCCTCAAGAAGGATATTTCGAGTTACAACGAAATGTCCATGCTCGAAGACGGCGGGGCTGAAGAAACGGGATGGAAACTGGTACACGGAGACGTCTTTCGTCCACCGTCCACGTCGCCGATGGCCTTGTCGGTTTTGGTCGGAACCGGTGCGCAAATCGGAACCGCCTTTTTCATCTCCATGCTTTCGGCGGTATTCAAATTACTCAACCCCATGAGAAAAGGACAAACTCTTACTGCCATTCTCATTCTCTACGTGCTTTGCGGATCCGTTGGTGGCTACGTGTCGGCCCGCATTTACAAATTTTGTGATGCCAAGGCTTGGAAAATGAACGCCATCTTGACGGCTACCGCCTTACCCGGAACCCTCGTTTCCATCTTTACCGTACTCAATATATTTTTGAGTATTGCCGGAGCCGCCACGGCCGTTTCCTTTTGGGTTTTGTTGGCTCTCTTTCTCTTGTGGACGTGCGTTTCTGCGCCATTGGTTTTCGTCGGCTCCTTTTTTGGTTTGAAGCAGGGCAAAATTGAAATTCCTAGCCGCGTCAATCAAATTGCTCGGGTCGTCCCACCCTTGCCCTGGTATAGTTCGCCTCCCATCTCATTCTTGCTCGGTGGTGTGCTTCCCTTTGGCTCGGTCTGCATTGAACTGTTCTTTATCATGAGTGCTCTCTGGTTACATCAGATTTATTACGTTATGGGATTCTTGCTCGCCGTCCTGATTATCTTGGCCGCGACTTGTGCTCAAGTCAGTATCGTCATGGATTATTTGCAGCTATGCAGCGAAGATCACCGTTGGTGGTGGAAATCATTCGGTAACTGTGCTTCCGGCGGCGTGTATCTGTTCGGGTATTCACTTTGGTTTTTGGCCTCGCGATTGGACCTGGTCGGGGTCTTGCCCGTGGTGGTGTATCTGACCTATATGAGTATGATCAGTCTCTTGTTCGGAGTCTTCTGTGGCAGCGTCGGCTTTCTCTGCTCTTTCTGGTTCAACCAAAAAATTTACGCTGCTCTCAAGGTAGATTAAGGAGCGGCTGCGGCGAACAATACGACACGACCAATCCAGTGCGTTGTCTTACTAAGGAGGCTATCGTGGAACAAGACTACTGTCTCTCGGAACCTCCGTGAAATGGGGCTGAGTGGGTGCCGTGTCTCGGGCATCTCGATATAAAGTACGTAATTGAATAGGCTTTTCTCTTGTTTACATTAGGGAGTTTACATATTGTTGCGCTCTGAATGGATTTGACACGTCTGCGTGAAGACCACTGATCAGAAGGTCTATGAAAAGGACAGCGGTGGCCTCCGGCTGCTCGCCAAGGCAGTAATGCGATTTTACAGTCAACAAATAATTGCTCTTTTCTTTGGCCATGGCTTGCTTGTGCCGTTGTCGCTCAGCCTGTCCAAGCTCCTCGGTTGGTGCGATTTCTTCGTCAAAAAGTCCGTGTCCGTTTCCGGAAACCAACGTGGCCGATTCCCGGCAGCCTGTCTTGTGTGCGTGTGCCGACACGAACCTCAATGCGAGACCGACGCGACGATGTTCGCTTGTGTTGGGACGGGAGGAGTGCACGGTCCAAAAGTCGTGGACGCTGGCTTGGCCGGCCTCCAGAATCATACTTACTGCTTGTCCTGGATGAATGGTGTCAGGAAAATCTACAATCTCTTGTTGCTTCGACAAGGCGTTACTCGAGTCCTGAACATGCCCTTCCACATGCTCTAGCTGCCGACCCTGCGAGTTTGGTATGCACTGGAGGCATCCGGATGCTTCATTCGAGGGTGTCAAAGCCAACCATACTGTGACCGCAGTGTGAACGGGTGAAATACCGGCGTACGTTGAGTCCTGATGCCAAGGGAAATAGGCATCCGACCTTCGTTCTTTCACGTTCACGTCAGATGACCAGCACCACACGTCGACAGTATTCAAGGACCGACACGCGAGCTGTACGATTCTTTCGTTATGGACCAATGCCCACACCCACGGTAGCAACAAATGGAGTTTGAAACGGTCGTCCCCGGACAACGGCTTCCCACCAAGGCGTTCTTCGTATCTTTCAAACATACTCAAACATGCATTGGCATCTTCGCGTTTCAATATGTCTACCGCGAAGCCAAACCCCCTTTGCCTGCACTCTTCTCCCCTTCTGGTCACTTGAGAGGAAGGGTGACAACCGTCGATGCTGGTCATGACCGTAGAATTTGGGTAGTCTACCACCCTGTCGGTATCTCCGAAGCTTTGATACGGTTCGGCCAGCTGAAATGGCAGTAACTAAAAGGTTGAGTTTCTAGGTTGGAACCATCACCTATCCAAGTGTTACTAAGAGGAGGATCAAACCAACCACATGTATTTTGCCTTCACCTTATCTTTGTCTTTGTCTTCGTCACCACGGCCAATTTTGAAATGACCTCTCGGGCTCGAACCTTTAGACCCACTCACTATTTTAAAGGAAGGCTTCCACTCCGGAATGAAATGCTTCGTGGAAGACTAAACAGAAAAAGCAAGGTTTATTGATGAACACAAAACGACGATGAAGATCGAAGTCAGGAAAACGATGAACTACGAAGATTATGAGTCTATACTGTACTCTTGGATATTCGTAGGGACTGTGGGGCTGTGATTCGTTGTGTGTGGGACGGAAGCGACTTGGCGTTTAGCAGTAGGCGATTGAACTTCTGGTGAGACGTTGTCCTTACCAGGAGTTGGATCAACAAGGTTACTGGAGCCACCGAAATGTATCGTCTCTTCCATCTCTAGAGCTAGGCGCCGTAAAGCCTCACAAGTACTAGAGCATTACAAAACTCAAGTTTTTGGGTGCCAGCCTTCAGTAACCAAAAATGGGAAGAAGCAAATCCACGAAGGAGCGGTTTGTCCTTCTTGTTCCTTGCCTGATGTGCAATCGAAACATCTTTGACAAATAATGTTAGCTAGACTAACTATAAACATTTGCATCGCGGTATTGCCTTAGTGTCATCTTCGCGCTACTTGTGCTTCTGCTACCATTGTAATAGATTTGCTTTACAAATTTACAGTGTGCAGTCAATCCCATTATGAGCGTGCCATCGACTGTACAACGTAACGCTGTGCTTCCACGTTGTGTGTGAGAACCCTTGCACTTCGAAATCTGTTGTAAACATCCATGGACTGACAATGAATAACATGCGTAGTCCACTACTCCCACTTGTTAATGATGGAGTTAGAATATGGCGGCGGTTGCTGAGCACCCGAAAAGCCACCATTGCTGTCCCATTGCTCGTACTGATTCAGGACATCAAACGCTGCTCCATCTTCGGAGATGACCATAGGGGTAACCATGCGGCGTATACGGGGGAAATCGGAACGATCTTCATCAACCTCCCAGAAAGAATTGTCCCGGTCCAGCATTTCAAAGCCATCATTTGAAAATTGGTCTTCGTGTGTTGCTCCTGAAATGCCCGTAAGTCCGGAAGTAGCTGTCATTTCTTCCATGTAAGAATAGAAATCTTCTGTGAGCGTCGTGCGCTCCACAATGCCGACTTCAATAACAGATGTTGGTCTGTTGCTGTCTACACTTAAGAACGATGAGCCTCCTAAGGATTTCCCCTCTTCAACTCCAACCAGAAACGCAGCGTCTTCTGGTTCCAGGATCGTTGCGGGATCAACATTGCTCGAAATATCAGATTGCGATGTCAATTGAGGGGATTTTTCTGAATCGTCCTCGGAATGCCGACGTCGCGGCGTGATTGCGTTAACTTCACTAGCGTTGCGGTTACCTTGCACTTCGTGCTGCGATACAACGCGAATTGTATTCGATTGCGCAGTCATTTCTTCAACACGCTGCTTAGTAGATTTCTTGAGGAGTAGCGTACGTTTGATTTTCCGACCAGCATTCTCCATGGCTTCCTCCCAACGATCATAGGTGCCTATGTTGTTGACCGTCCGCCGGCGTTGATTCTTTACCCGAATGTTGGATCGGATGGCGTCAATAATCTGCTGAAAGGTTGAGCCCCATTCCAGTAAGAGCTCCTCCCGATCTTGCCGGGTTAAAATCAAGTCCAACTGCGACCGACGCGATGGCCGTACCGATTCGTAGTCGTCCAAACGCATCGTGCGATCCCGACTATGGGCCCAGCCCAACCTGTATGTGTAGGCAAGAGTAAAACATCGAAAGTGAATTCACAAGTTTCAATCGAGCTGTAAAGTCGCCAAACCATTGTTCTACCAGCGTAAAACACGCGATGCGATCAACTAATTGATTGAAACTTACGCTACGGGTGCTCCACTGGAACACGACGGATTATCTCCAATTATACGTTCAAACTCGCGAACCTGGACATGACGAAATCGAACTTTTCGCAATCTTCCAGAACTACTATCACCACTATGTTGGCTGCTTCCGTTCGCATTGCGTGGCCGGCCATAAATGAGCCCTGATTGATCTTCAGCGGATTGCAACGGCTGCTTTTGTTGAATTTGACTATCGCGAGCGGAGGATGCATCGTGACTGCCACCGCTACTTTCCGAAGCACGCAAGCAACTGCGTAGTGCTGCATTCGAAGATTGCAAGGAAGAAACGTCCGATCCACTGTGTAAAGGAGGAGACAAAATCGCTGGATGCTGGACTGGCAGAGACTGTTGTGATACAGCCAAATCTGGTTGTTTGTTTTTGGATAGCTTCGACAAACGCCGTTTGACTTTGAACATGGTAGCCTGGCTGTTATTCTGTCCCTTATCAACAGTTATCACAAAGAATAAGAGTTTCGAGACTACCAAAGGCTGACGAATACTTGACTCGCCTACCAGCTGTATTCTTTGGCTAGTGCTTTGCCGTGCCGATACACTCGAACGGAACGACGAGGCGAAAGGAGGGCAAATCGGTCGTTTTTCCTCGAGGCTGTTCTTTTTCGAAGCCTGCGTGGCAGGCACCACGAGGATACCCGTTAATGCTTCTGGAGCATCCTCCAGCAACGTGGGATATACTCACATAAAGATTTTCATAAACATTTCGGTTGATAATATTGTTTACAATTCAGACAATCGTCATCAGAGACTTCTTAATACTTATACAACTTGGAAGCTTCAGAAATTGTTGTACAATATATTGAAGATTGCGGGACACAATCTACAAGCGTACGGTAAGAAAGGCCGTGATTCCAAAAAGCGTCTCTGGCTTGGTTTCTCCGAAAGGTGACTGTCGATATGTATGTCCCATAAAGCGGTCACGAATCATGGCTAGATGAGTTTTACTAGCATTTTTCTGCATACACTGACTGTAAGCAAGCCAAACTACTAGGTTATGATGAAAACCTGGGTCTGAGGACACATGAATTCATCGTAGTCATTATTGTTTACTGTTAACTGTAAGTGAATTTGGCTGAAATCCTACAACTGGCTGGCGTTTTGGCAAATGTTTTCGAACAACCCGTCGAGTGTTTCCTCACGATTTAATCGCTCTTCTGGCTCTGGTTGTTGTCACTCCCCTTGACGGCTTGTTTGGCCATGGTGTACCCACCCTGCTTCGCGTTGTCTTTCCCAGGGATGTATCCCTCTTGCGGCCCTTCCGAAATCGGCGGCGGAATCTCGCTTTCCTGTACAACATTTCCTCCGCCCTCTTCATTTTTGCTGCTTTGAGTCTTGTCGTCAGGCTCGTTGCCGTCTTCCGTCGCGCAAAGAACAAAACGATTCTCGATCGTAGAGTGATGGCTTGGGGTTCCAAATCTGCGGTTATTGGGGGTAAAGGATAGGGTCCATGAATTGGTCGTGGCCAAAAAGACTAACAAGAGTGTAGCGAGGTTGAATACCGTCGTGTGGAGCATGATTTCAGTTTACTTTGCGCTTAGCTTGATGAAATTTATGATCATCTAGAAGCTGCCTATGCTGGTTCAATTATGTGGCGATCTTGAGAATTCGAGAGGAAACTGGAAAAACGAAGAATATAGACAAAGAAACGAAACGAACTTTTATTAGAAGAACGAGACGTCAACTGCTTCCATCGTTCGATCGAATATCGGCTGTTGTCACTGCTATATTTCCTGCAGGAAATGTGGCCACCATATCTTGAATTCGAAGCTTTGCTTTTCAATTTTTATATGGTAAATAGTCACGCCCCATACACGCCATAATTCCACTTTGGCTCTTCCCTGCACGTCGTCTCCAATTCTCATCCGTTTTCTTGGGGCTACATAAAGCCAAGTATTTCAAGGGATATTACTCTACACTTTGCGGTTGTTTTAAGCACGTGGCATTAACCAAAAATTGACGATGGAATTTGACAAATACGTTGTAATCGATTGATGAGAAAACTCAAAGTCGTCAAAAACTGATCAAACTTCGAAAGCAACCGAGCTGGCTTTTGCTGCTTCTGTCTCGGAGTTTTTCTCATAGCGACTGAATTCAACGCTTCAAAATTCCTGGTTCTTTGAACTAAAACTTAATGCGTCAACGTTGCTGTAAGGTTGATCCATGTGCGGCTCGCTCTCCTCTTCGGAATATTCATCCGCCATCTGGGAGTCCAGTTGTTCCTGCTTTCGTGCAATGTCTGCCTCCTGCATCTTCTGCTCAAGCTCCTCCATTTCCTTTGTCGTACTTTTCTTCAAAAGAAATCCTCGCCTTACCTTCTTCCCTGCTTTTTCCATCATTTCTTCAATTTTTGTCGCCTTTCCAATGTTGTTGACCGTCGATCGTCGTTGGTTCTTCGCTTTGATATTTGCCCGGACGGCGGCAGCAATTTGCAGTTGGGTAATGTCCCATTCCTTGCGTAGCATAGACTGGCGTAAGTCGCGTGGTAAAATCATTTCAAAATGCGTCCGGCGGGGCGGTCGCGTGTCTTCATATTCGTCCACCGAAATGATCTTTGTCTCGGGGTCAAATTCCCACGAAATACTGTATATGAAGAAAACAAACAGTAAAATAAGCACAGTCCTTGACGTCTAGAATGTATTCTAGTCAGTTGTCAACGTGTAATTTACTCACGATACGGGAGGGCCACTTGAACAGGACGGATTATCTCCAAGTGTACGTGCATATTCGCGAATATGTAGTTCTTTGAATTCGATGTTTCGTTTGATAGACAACTCGCCGTCCGTCGAGTCTTTTGACTCTTTTTCGGTCGCTCCGTATGTGGAATGGATGCTGTCGTCCGCGGTCGCAAACTTCATAATTCCTTTAAGATCGCGCCGGCGATTGAACGTTGTTATGGATCGTACACGCTGGTACACCTGCTTCGTAGACGTTCCTTGGATATCATGACCATTGAACGGATTTGGGCACGAAGCTGTGCTTTCCCTTCTACCCCCTCTCCTCCGAAACATGTTGGATTACTGAGACAAGCGAAGCGCGTTACTATTGGGCTTTTTACTACCGGTGCGGTGCCATGCAAGATCCGTCTACCTTTCTTCTTGTTACCAGTCAATGATCTGAGAAGTGATCTCAACGATGCAATTTCCCATTTGGAAGAGACTCGGCTCGGCATATGGACGTCTAAACTCCTATCCACCTTTGGGCAGTTTTTACTTGGTGACACTCAGACGACATCGTATATAACGAAAAACACCAAACAGAATCTACGTACCATACCATGTACATCAAGAAACAAAACGAAACAAGCAGATTTTTGCGAACGCGGAACAATCGGAGATATATGAAAACGTGTTCCCAACACAAGAACGTCCGCAAATACTGACAATATTTCGCTTTCCAAAGCAGCTAACCGTGAAGAACAACTAGGTAACAAGGCGAGCGTATTCTACAAGTCCATATTCAATCACATGTTGTCACAAGAGCCGACATTTGGAAGTCTGCAATACTGCTTTTCAGTAGATGTAAGTTGATTCAAGTTAACTATGAACCCACAGCATTAGTAATTTTTGGATTCCGCTCCCCAATTTCCTCTGGCCGAACGGCCAAGTTAGTCTTGGCCTGATCGAAAATAGAATTGTGCACCCATAGAGAGTCAGCTTTTTTATGAATTTGGTACACAAACTTGTAGCCGTTCTTTGTCAGTAGCATCTGGAGCTCTTCCGACGGACGCTCTACTGTCAAGCACTTAAAGGAATACTTGTGAAAGGGAAAGCTCTTCATGATAAAAAGTTCCGCGCCTTCCACGTCCAAAGATAAGAAATCAATCATTGAGGGTGCATTGAAGCGCTCCAAAATTCCCTGGAGGCTTGCTGTGTATCTCGGCTCGGTCTTGCTGTTTTTCTTATTGTCGAAATCCGCACCAACAATGCCCCCAAACGGTCCTATCTCTTTTCGGTCGCTCATGGCCACCTGTACCTCGTCGAAATCTTTCGCACCAACAAAGGATGCCACCGCGTGACACTTGCGAAAAGAGAGGCGATACCAGTACATTGGATTGGGCTCGATGCAAATACCCTTCCAACCAAACTTTTGTTCCATGACAAAGGTGTTGCTGGCCCAGACGGCATCGTTTGACGCCAAGTCGACAAAAAATCCATCCTTCTGGAAGTTCAAAATTTTCATCACCGCCACATCCTGCCCGTGCTGACTGAACCATTTGCGTTCGTTGTACGGTCCGTCGTCTGCCCAGTATTCATCGGCCGGTATAGGATCTAAAATATGATTCATCTTTCCGTAAAAGACATGAATCGGATTCCATCCAGGAGTATCGCTGTTGGATGCTGTGCTACTACCGAGCTGTTGCTGTAGACTTGCTGACAATGCAACGGTCCCGACAGAATCCACGGAAAAGACTACTCCCAAGCCCAAAGCGATACCAGCGCCTAGCAAAAGCATCAGCACGTCCCGGGTCGACCCGCGACTTTTTGATGGCGGTGAAATGCGCACCATCGTTCCAGCAAAAGAAACGTAGCGACGCGCTGAAACTTTTATGGTCGGCCGTCAGTCTTTTTCTCGAAGCAGTTTGGCCATGCCTGCAGGTGTTTTTGGCATTTCAGTAGGTTGGCATTTGAAAGACTAACATGACATAAAACGAGTTCCAATGAATGACCCAAATATTGTGTGCAACGATAGGCGAATGCTCTAAAAAGATGGCAACGGTCGACAACAGACAAAGACAATATTTACCGGAGTTCAAGGAGGATGACAGCATCACACATTCACATAGGCATCGAAGAGCGTTTGGCGTGTGTTTGCCTCGACAAAAGCTTGCGTTTCTTCCTGTTGTCTTTCACCGTTCTACGCTACCCACCCAAAAGTCGTCTTTATATTGAAAGGCCATGAAGAAGCGTATCAATTTTCGCAAGCTCGGCCGTACATCGTCACACAAATGGGCCATGCTGCGGAATCTCGTCACTTCATTGATTGAACACGAGCGGGTGGTCACGACGTTGCCCAAAGCCAAGGAAGTTCAGTCACTGGCAGAAAAACTAGTGACTACGGCAAAGAAGGAAAATAAACTCCACGCCCGCCGCAAAATTAACGAAATTGTCCGTACCGCGACGGAGCAAACCAAGCTGATGACCGTTCTCGGTCCGCGGTACGCCTTTCGACAGGGTGGATACACTCGTATAATGAAACTAGCCAAGCCCAGGGCAGGTGACAAGGCAGACATGGCGGTATTGGAATACGTGGATCGGCCGGGAGAAATTCGGGCTGCCCGGCCTCCCGCGGCCTTACGCAATGAAAGCTTGGAAAGTATTATGGAAAAGCTTGGACTGCAAGCAAAAGAAGAATTGGAAGCCGAACGTTAACAACAAAGCAGAAGCGCTTCAAAGTTTCCGACGTTAATTGTCGTATTCTAGTTTCACTATTCGTAAAGTCGCAAAGTGAATTGCTCTACTACCTGGTAGTGCGGCAATCATTCTCATGGACTCATGTTTCGAAATGTGTTTCTTCAGCCATCCCCTTTCCAGCCCTGCTGTTTCTTTCCCTGGGTTCCGGATAATGTGTCGTTGTCTTCGTACCAACGGGTTACTGGTCTGCTGTTCATGCGTGATCATTTGGGTTTGAAAGTTAGAAAACTCGTGACACAGGATGTCTACAGGACATGCCGCATATCGTCATTGAGCGGACCGGCTCCTATAGATTTAAATCTTTTACAATGGCCCGAACACGATCTGGTCATAGCGGATATGGCCCTGCTTTGCGTTGCGCACGAACAAAAATGAAAAATGCGTTTCTAGCGAGGGCGGAGTTCCACGGCGATCAGTAGCGCTCAAGAGTACGAAATCTACCGTGGGTCAACCACACTCATTGCGACAAAGCTGGAAGTGTTACGGGCATCCTTCGCTACTCCCGGGAGCTCCCTCTGTCTATTCCAGAAAAGGATATCGTGTTCCTTCGAACGTGTGCAATATGAAATTTCTTACCGCTTTGTGCTTCGCCGTCGTGGCTCTCTCTTCCGTACCGTCGGTTGCGGCCAAGAAGACCAAGACTCCCAAGCCCGTCGTTCAGCCACGCAAGCCATTAATCGATAAGAACGTCAGCGCCAAGACCCTGAAGAAACTGACTGATGGAAAACGACTCAATCGTAAGGATCGTAAAGAAATCAAAACCGCCGAAAAGACCAAGTACATTGAAATGCGCTCACAGGGAGTTGATGAAGTCTCCAATACACCCGAAGCCGCGGCTCTCCGTGCCTACAAGCTTCGTCAAAAAAAGCGCAAGGGTCTCGTCCGGAAAAAGGAAGCCTCTCTCGCTGACATTCTATTCCCTGGCGTTGCGCCGGAAGAATACGTTCCGGGGGAGCCCGTATGGATTCTATCGGATCTTGCCGACTCGCGCAAAACACCAATTCCCTACGAATACTACGATCTTCCCGGCAGTTGCCCTCGTCCTATCGAATCCGAATTCAAAAAACGACACCGCGAACGCAAGAATCTGGGCTCTCGATTACAGGGTCACGACCTTCAGCCTGCGCCTTTCTCAAATATCAAGGTCTTGCAGAATCAAGGCTGTACGCCACTTTGTACCGTCACCCTCGATGCCCAGAAGCTCAAGAAACTTCGTCGCCTCGTCGAGCGCCAGTACCGCGTGCAGATGACGTTGGATCAATTGCCCCTGTTGATGCGTTCCAAGGAGTACAATTACGCAGTGCGCGGATACCCCATCGGATTCCGTGCCCCTGCTTCCTTCAAGGCTCTTCACGATGGTGAACTTTATTTGTTCAACCACTTGAAGTTTGTTATTACCTATCAGCAGGATCCCCAAAATTTTCAGGGTGTTCGTATTACTGGTTTTGATGTTAACCCGATATCAATTCAGCACAGCATGCCTAGTGAAGCGGGACAAGTCGTCAAGGAATCGATTTCTTTGGAGACATGCAAAGGCGGACCCGTGCCCAACGACCCAGCCTCGTACCTTGCTCTCCGCCCTACTTCAGGTGCCGGATCATTTCCGATTGTCTATTCGTATGAAGTGCAATGGGTCAAGTCAGATCTAGATTGGACAAATCGCTGGGATGTCTACCTCGTTGGTGCCCCCGACGACGACTTGCATTACTTTTCTATTGTCAACTCGCTCATGATTGTACTTTTCTTGACTGGTGCCATTTCTACCATCATGATTCGGACCCTCCGCAAGGATATAGCGATTTACAACGAAATGGACTCACTCGAAGAAGGCAGTGAAGAAACGGGCTGGAAGCTTGTCCACGGCGACGTCTTTCGTCCTCCGCAGTTTAACCCTTCTTGGCTATGCAGTTTGGTTGGTACCGGCTGTCAAATCGGTCTTGCTTTTGTACTTGCCATGCTTTCGGCTATGCTCAAGTTGCTGAATCCGTTGCAAAAGGGACAAACGTTGACGGCGTTGATTCTGTTGTACGTATTGTGCGGTTCGGTTGCGGGTTATGTTTCATCGCGTTTGTACAAGTTCACGGATGGGGTTGCCTGGAAGCGCAACGTCTTGCTCACCGCCATGGGACTTCCCGGGACATTCGTTTCGGTTTTTGCCGTGTTGAATATCTTTTTGACGTTTGCCGGTGCCGCCACAGCTGTCTCTTTCTGGTTGATTCTCGCTCTCTTTTTGCTTTGGACGTGCGTCTCCGCACCCTTGGTCTTCCTTGGTGCATACTTTGGCCTCAAGAGCGCCAAGATGGAATCACCTACCAAGACAAACCAGATTGCACGTGTGGTGCCGCCTCTTCCTTGGAATGTTAAGATGCCGTTTGCTTTCCTGCTCGGTGGAATTTTGCCATTCGGTTCCGTTTGTATTGAATTGGCGTTCATCATGAGCGCTCTTTGGCTGCATCAGATGTACTACGTATTTGGCTTCCTGTTGGTGGTTGGCTGTATTCTCGCTGCTACCTGTGCCCAAGTCTCAATGGTCATGACTTACCTGCAGCTCTGCGCCGAAGATCATCGCTGGTGGTGGTCGTCTTTCTGGACTACTGCCAGTGGCGGTGCGTATCTTTTCGCGTACGCCGTTTGGTTCCTTTCCTCCCGCTTGAGCATGGCTGGTCTCCTTCCAGTCGTTGTTTACCTTACCTACATGGGAATGATCAGCATCGTGTTCGGTCTCTTTTGTGGAAGTGTGGGTTTCTTGGCGTCGTTGTGGTTTACTCGCACTATTTATGGTGCGGTTAAGGTGGATTAAAAAGGTACTATTCAAGTGTTACTGGTTGCGTTTAGGGTCCCCTCGCCCGTAGCACAATCACAACTTCATACAAAAAACATGATTGCATGCTTCACAACATATTATGAATAGGGAATAGTGCAATTATCAAACGTGTTTCACACGTCAGTGTTGCCGTTCTTCAACCAGCTCCTTTAATTCGTTTCATGAAAAGCGCTTCCAGTCGGCAGTGTTTGCTCAAAAAAGCGTGCTACTCTCTGTGTCGAGGTCTGCAGTGTTGTCGATGTCTTTATTGCGCCCAGCCGGGCCTGCGCACCGTTGCTTGAAATACTCAATGCGTTCAAGTAAAGACCCAGACAGGGAACTGGTACGATTCATAGGGTAAGAAGAGGTTTCGTCGCTTTCTCCGGGTGTGGGCGACTGATGGCCAGGTTCCTTGTACAATGATATACGCTTCGGTAGTGGCACCGACACGGAAGTAGAGGCGCTTTCTTCACAGGCAATCGCCGGGTCTTTCTCGCCATCAGACAAAGTAAGAGACTCATCTCCGGACTCCATTGGAGTCGGAGCTTTGTAAGTTTCCACCAAAAGTTCAACTGCTTCTTGCTCCGTCATACGATGCTGACGTTTTTCCATTGCCTCCAAGTATTGCTCACACTCACGCTCCAAAGCTGTGCTGCATGGCAGATCCAGCAGCTCATCTTGAATTGCCCGCAAAGTGTCCGCTTTCTCACAAGGGTTTCCATTGGCCATGTGCTGCATCGTGGTGGTAAGTGCCCGCGCTTCAAGCAAGAGTGTCGCTGCGGACAAGGCACCGCCGGCAAAACGTGCGAAACGCGCCGTCCTCATAATCCCCGTCCCCGTTTTACTAAAGAAGCGCGCGCTTCGACCGACGGTGGCAGCTTCGGTCGCCGTTGCCAGACTACCGAGCTCCACTCCGGCGGCACCAGCCCGTCCTGCCGTCATGCCAGCCATGGCACGTGTTTCCGCTTGGGCTTGGCGTTCAGCTGCCAAGCTGCGGCTCGCGTGAGCCGTGAATGAAGATGGTCCGTCGTACATGTCAGTTCGAATATGATCTCGTGTCAATGCGTCTCGCAACGTTCCCGTCACGGCCAAAATAGCGTGTACCATACCGTGTAGCGCAATAATACGGTCCGCCAATTTCTTGGGTTCGGAGTAATAGTTGCGGACTTCGGTTCCGGTTTGCACGACAGTAGCGCTGCCACCGAATAGTAGAGAAGCCACAAGCAATGGCGGTCCAGCCGGTGTAAAAATTGTCGCCGCGGCAGCTACACCAAGTACGCCCGATACCATTCCGGCACTACTGCTACCGACACCTACCTTATTCTGTCGTTCTGTGGTTTCCTCTAAACTGGTAGCCACGGTCGCAATGAACTGCGCAGAATACTTGAGTAACAGAATCACTCGATCGTACAGATCAATCATTTGGCCTATCTGTGTACGCCGTGTTTCTTTATCTGGAGCCGCCAAACAGTCAATCACGTAATCCATCGAAAATAGTCGTTCGCATTCTAGACATACCGTGATTCCTTCGCCGCCAAATGTTTTCGACGCGTGGGAGCGACATGCCGGTGCGCTACAAATCAAGCAGGGCGTGCCCGATTTTACCGCGTTGCTGTTGATCGACCAGCCGACGAATTCTTGGAAAGCGACCGTTTTGGAATATTGCGGAGACGTTACTTGCATCGCTGGGCTGGGTGTCCAGCAGACACTTTGTGCATGTAGTCGAAAGCGAGTCGCCTTTGAACAAAATACCTTGCTCTTGACAAGTAACTTCCAGGTTCAGCTGACGCATTTTCTCCAAACTTTCGTAAGCCACATTCAGCTCCATGGTGGTGTCGTTTTTGGGCTTTTTAATCGCTGTCAAAGGTATACAGTGTTCTGGCGTCTGCAGTGCCTCTCGGTTTGCGTAGAGTGCACCGAACGGCATGTCCACAACGTACATTCCATCCAACTCTCGATAGTGTTGAATGACGCCGGCGCCATACGTAGTGTTGATTGTTTCACCATGCTTCATTGCGTTACTGCCTGACCACTTTTCGTGTCTTCTTTGCGTTGACTGTAAATGTGATCGAAGGACTGTCGTTGCTCGTACTGAGTGTTTATATCACAGGCATTCTCCGAGTTCAGCATCTTTCGATCCTATCCGTCGAGTCCCAGCCCTCTTTTCACTCGATGTTCATCGTGTTCCACGGTGTACTGGTATCTGATTGGATGTAAGTATTTTACTGTTAGGAACGATTTGACTGTGAGCGATACATTTCAATCGTAAGCCACCGATCGCGCGCGATTGACAATGAGAGCACGAAACTCCTTGGCCTTCGCAAGTTGTCGGATAGCAGACTGTGTGATCTTACAATTATAGTTTCAGTGAATCAAAACATTGGATATTCTCCAAGTTCGTCCGTCGTATGAGACCCTTATGCGACACATCCTCCCCGTCACCCGTGAGGCAACAAGGCAAAATTAAATTATGAACGGAGAATGGTGGTCGTACTTTGAAATCATCAACGATGGACGGAGAGCTGCCTGTTGGTAAGAATCCCAATTGACTTGTGCAAAGTAACCTGGAGAAAAAGCAAGTCAGTGGACGATGATCCGAATATACTGGACACGATAGAAGTTCCGCTCCTCCGTATTTGCCTCTCGGTTTCCACTCTGGTATCTGTAAAGTATAGCGGGATATACAGGCGGTGGACTGCGTGAGGTGAATGGCCAAGAAGCAGGACGGCGGCTTTGGCCGCGATGAAATGAACGCCTTACTCGGCGGCGGTCTTTCCGAATCGGTACTGCGTCCGCATACCGTGGCGCCGAGTAAAGGCAAAACGATTAAACCCGACGAAAAGGATGTTGCCGACATGACGGTAGAAGAAACAGCGGCATGGCTTCTGTCGCAACAAAGGATGAAAGCGGGAAAAGTGGGACAGACGCAAAAGGGGGCTATGCAACAAGCGCGACATCGAACTGGCAAAGTAAGGCAGTATCACCAGCTTTTGGCCGAGGAGACACAGCATAGAGAAAAGTCAAAGGAGCTTGACACTGCAGGATCCGATGAGGATACAGATGACTTGTTTGCAAACAAGCAGTTGCGCATGAAAAACATGCCGATCTCTGCTCAACGAACCAAAGCGGAGCCAGTAGTTGTTGGCAAGCGTCGTCGGCGATACGATAGTAGCAGTGACGAAGAAAGCGATTCTAAAGAGCAACGTCAGCGTCTAGAACCTGGATCTAGTAGCAACTCTAGTGACGACGATGACTCGGAAACTGATCGACGCCGACAGCGATTGCTTGCGAAACGCCAACTAGGGCTGGACCGATCAATCGATCATGATGTTGGCCTACCAAGTAGTGCCACGATGGAGAATCTACCGGCCAATGTACAGGCCCCTCGTTTGGCTCTGAGCTCCGACGCGCCAATAAAAGCGGTGTCCGTCGAGAAAAATGTATCTTGCGTCAAACCTCCGGCGGCATCCTCCGAAGAAGGCTCTAGCAGCGGCTCCGAAGATAGCAGTAGTGAAGAGGAGTCTTCGGATGATGATGGTCCTGTTATTGCTAAACCTATATTCGTTCCGAAACATCGACGAGGAACGCTGAAATCCGCAACCGAGCTGGAAGCAGAAGACACGCATCAGGAATTGAAGCAAAAGGCGTTGGAAGAAAAGCGAAAACAAGAGTCACGCGCAATGGTACAGCAAGTTGTTGCTGCCACGGCCCAAGCCGCTCCTGACTTTGATGTAGCACTGGACGGGATCACGGGGGCTCAAAATACTATGCCAGATGATGCCGACGATAGCGACGACGAAGTAGCTCGAGATGCCTGGGAAATTCGTGAGGTGGCTCGCCTCATCGATGAGCTTGACGTGGAAGATGCGAGGCTGCAAGAAGAGCGTGATCTGTCGAGACGAAGAAAAATGACGGATGAAGAAAGGTTGGCGGAAGACATTGCAACGGGGCGCTATCAAAGGCCTGGTCAACCAAAACAGACCGATTTGGATCAAACATCTGCGAAACGGTACTACCATCGTGGAGCCTACTATATGGACGAGTCCGAATGGGATTCATCGGACGTGCGTCACAAATCGGCCGTCTACGCAAGAGCAGCCACCGGAGACGATAAGATCAATCGCGCTGCTCTACCAGAAGTCATGAGAGTCAAAAAGTTCGGTTTTGCGAATCAAAATCTCAAATATAAAGGACTTGCGGCCGAAGATACATCAGACAAAAACAATCAGATATTACCACTCGTCAATATCAAAGATAAATCTAAGCGCTAGTTGGTTTTTGATCTTGCCAAGAACATGATAAACGGAATGATGCTTTGACAGCTAAATTTCATTGTCTTCCACGCGATCATACACAATTGTGCTGCCAACGTTAGCTACACTGCCATCAAACGTTGCAAGTGGGGATCCAACGCCTACCCGAAAACCGTCTGCGGAAAGTGCGACAGCCGACCCAAACGCGCTCCCCTCGGATCCGCCAATATTGGTGCCTTCCTGTTTCCAAGCCTTCTGATCATCATAGTATTTCCACACCTGCACCGAACCACTGCCGTTGCCAAATTCGTTATTCTGAGGGATGCCAATCGCGAGAACATTACCATCTTTTGAAAGAGACACGGTTGTCCCGAATCCTTCGCTTGGCTCCAGTCCGCTAAAGATATTGTCTGTGACCCAAGCATTGTCGATCTCTCGATAAACACGGACCTCCCCAGGTTCGAACGCAGTACCTCGAGCACCAATTGCAAGCACTTGTCCGTTCCCTGATAGTGAAACAGATGATCCAAATCTACTCAAGATATTGATCCCAGTCAGAGTTTCCCCGATTTGCTTCCAGGTTGAGCCATCCCAATCGTATATGCGCACAATCCCACGCTCATCTCGAGCAACTGGCCCACCGACAGCGACGCGTGACCCGTCTTGTGAGTTGAGTGCCAAAGACCAGCCTACAAAGTCATTCATGGATTCGCCCAAAATATCGGATCCAATTTGAATCCAACGTGTGTTGGACGACCGAAAGACACGAACTGCTCCACTCTGTTCTCCCGCAAGAGAGTTTCTGAGTGGTGCGCCGACTGCCAGAACAT
Organism: Phaeodactylum tricornutum CCAP 1055/1; assembly: GCF_000150955.2. Lineage (NCBI taxonomy): Eukaryota > Bacillariophyta > Bacillariophyceae > Surirellales > Neidiaceae > Phaeodactylum > Phaeodactylum tricornutum. The sequence continues at coordinate 469,463 of NC_011677.1, forward strand.
CTCCATCTGCGCTGATATCTACGGCATGTCCAAACCAAATATTTTCACCATCTCTTTCCATACGCTCGACTCCCCCATAAGGACTCCATCCACGACCGCGATCTTCAAAAACTTGTACTGTTCCACTATTGAAAGAGGGATAACCAACTACCAGCCGTCTACCATCACTAGACATGGCTATGGAAGTCTTTTCATCTTCACTCGAGCCTGGACCTTCTAAAGTGACAACATTATCCCACTGGGTCCCGTTAAAGGTGTCTGCTCCAGAAAAAACTTGCACTTGTCCGACGTTGAGCTCTGTTGAGGAATTATCCCATCCCGGAGAACTCACGGCAAGAATGAAACCGTCTCCTGACATTCCAATGGATGTACCAAATAAAACTTGCGCCTCCTCTGTAGATCCGAAAAGTTCCTCACCCGCCGCTAACCAACCGGAAATTTTCGGCGCTGTCTTCTGTGGACCAGCTTGATCTGGTTGGAAAACCCCAGAAACACTAACTGCAATGAGGGTAACTGCCACAACCGAACAAAAAAAAGCCATTGCCTGAAAAAGACGCAGCCTATGTCGTTGCTTTGGATCGTCCTCACCGTGTTCTTCAAGGACCGCTCCGTCTACAACAACTTCTTCGTGTAATTCGGCTACGAGAGGCGGTGTGTCGTCCGGGGAAGGCTCCAAGAAAATTTCTGTATCTGCTTGATCTTCTTCGATTTCCCCATATACTTCTTCAGCTTCCGAAAAACTTTGCGTGTCCACCACAGAGTTGTGCCTAGAGGTAGCCGTGTGAGACGATTCCATACCTTCAATCGCAAACGCACCTGGGATCAATACTGGAAGACCAGCTTGTGCTTCAATCGTATCATCCTCATCCTCATCTGGATAACATTCTTGGCCTGTCAGATCCATCATACCTGGAGTCAAGGCGACTTGATCCGGAACAAATCCAGAAGCCAACACCGGTCCGTATATTTTCACACTTTGTTTTGAGCCCTCTACATTGCACTCGCCAGAAATCCTTATGGCTCTTGCTGGCGCCAGCGATGGACCATTCTCCTTTTCGTGACGTACTGCGGCAATAAACTCTGTTGCTCCTGGAACGACACAACCACTTGTCGCCGGAGCCAAAGAAGGCCCAGAATCGTGTCGCTGCAATTTAGTGGTCTCTTCCATGCTGCGCAGTGAGACAAGATCCCGAATTGAAGCAGGTACTACTGTAGATCCATCTGAGCTGTGAGCCGAAGAATCCATAGACTTTTGTCGCATGCGGTGGAAACGGGAACGGGCTCTGGCGCGGGTAGAATGATTACTCGAATCTACATCACTCTTGATGGAATCAGAGGATTTGGTACGTATGGGCAAAAGCAAGACAGCCGACTCGTCCGAGGAGCTGTACGAATGTGTCAGACGGCGCTGATCGTCCTCATTCACGCTAGCCTCAATTTGATGGTTCTGACGTCCATTTAACCGATTTAATCGACGCGCCTTCATGTTCCGCGAAGAGGATGAAATGGGACGCACCACTCCGCGCTCTGCACTCTTTTGGTCCAAGTCACTACGTGTCGTGGCTCGGAATGCGCCTGGCATCAGCGACAATTCACGGGTTGGCGTACCACGAGCCAGGCTTTTTTCTTCCATGATGGTACGATGCGATTCTGAACCGGCTCGAGCAACAACCGAGCCGGGTTGGAGTACGTGATCTTTCTCTCCAATCATGGGATTCTGTGATAGAGGATCCTTCGAAGCGCCCAGTTTGCGTTCCGTGACGCGCCGTGTGACGATTGCTTTGGCTGGAAGCTGGTTCTTCTTTAACTTTGCCTCATGCTCTTGTCGCGCTAGTTCCTCAGCGATAGTTTGGGAGATATTGCTTTGTTGCATCTTTTCTTTAGCGCGTGATTGAATCTTATCGGGAATACCAATTGCAATCATTCCATTTTCCTCGTCAGAAGATGAGCAAATATCATCATCGTCGCCCACGGCACCAAACTGATCACGTGATGAGTTTTTAAAAGCACGCTGCGGTGCTTTAAGACTGACGTTCTCTAGAGCCGTTTGATCGGTCCCGTGGCTCGGCCCAAAGGTTTGTCGCCACCTGGAGCGGTTTGGTTCCGGGAGCACAGAACACACCATACCAGTTGCGTTGCTGGCGCATGCTTCCGACGAATTGGTTTCCCCCTTAGGGTGAGGTTTTGACAAAGAATAGGGCATCAGCGGCGTGGAAGATTCAAAATAGGGAGAAGAATCAGACTCGGCGGAAGTGTGATTACGAGACAAACTTCCAGATACCGATAAGTTCGGACTCGGGCCCATGCACGACGGCAGATCACTATGCACAGAATTACTCGGATCTGTTGAGACCCTTGAAATCAGATGAACTGCTGTTGGGGAGATTACATCGTTCTGACTCTTCCCATAGGCCGAAATGTAATCACGTTGAGCATTTTCCGATGTTCTGTTTTGAAGTGACGATACTTCATATCGATACGTTATATCCTTTTGTGTGTTATCAGCTACGCTCTGGCGTTTGGTCTCCCTATCCATGTTAGAAATGCTGGACGCTAAACGTAGCGGGGATGCTTGGGTAGAAAGTAGTGGAATAGTCAACAGGTTTTTGAAATTACGTTGTTCGTAGGAAAGTGGACTCAAATTGTTTACATTCGCTTGTTGAGCGTTGTAGGGTGGCTAGCATCAGCACCCAATGGGATAACCAGGTTTCGGCAGGAGGTCATTTTATGCGTAGTCGACAAATACGCATTCCTAAAAAAAAACAAAACTCCGTTAAGTGCCACAGTACCACATCATTGTTTTACTTAATAGTCTATTTCTGGATTGCTTTCATGGCATAAAATGGACAATATAACTTTTCAACGAAGTCAGTGACTCGTCAACAAACCAACGAGCCTGACTGTGAATAGCGTGACCTGCCAAATATGAGACACTCTCTTTATGCGTTTCATCGTCAAGAACTTTCTGCCTTTTTTTGATCAACCTCACGGCAGCAGTTACAGGAATTTGCCGGTTATTTAGCGTGATTTTCACATCCATTGCCTTGAAAGTAAAACGAGCGGAATGAAAGGCACAGCTTTAAGATCGAAAAAACCAGAATAAGGTATTGTCACTTCTCAGTCCAGAGTCCCTGATCTCTAATACAGTCAAGGAAGAGTGATTAATGCAACAATGCTGACGGCAAGCGAATCGAGTTTCGTGACGGAGAAGCGACGTAAGGTAAGGAGAGAGTAGCTATTTGGGACGTGCACAGGCTTTGCCAGCTGTATAGCAACAATGACAATCCTATCACGATCAATATTGTTGGACAAAAGTCATTTTGAAAATTCCCGAGTGTTAAATGTGTCTTGTAAATAGTGCTTGGTAGTTATCGCAGCATTCGCAAGTCATAATACCCAAAATTTCTAGTCTTGGGATACGACTGGTCTCTGTCAAGTCTTTGGACGTCTTTCCTGTTTCGGTCTTCCATATTGAACAGCCGTTTCGACTTCTCACTGAGATATCTGGTCTACCCAAACAGGCCTTGCATCTTCTCGGGGGGTTTTCGTTGACTCTCGCAAGCCCACTTAAGGTCAAAGTCATATCCTCATTTTGCAAACAAGTATGGTTTCCTCCGTGGACGAAGTTGCTTCATATCGGGACGGCGATGTTGTGGGCGAAGGGCCCGACGCCTTTTTCGACAACTCCGGCGACAACACCATGATTATGAAAAACGATGCAGCAGTGAGCCACGTCTCTCGACGCAATCGCTGCTGCGGCGGACGTCATCGTACTCGGATGATCGTCACTGTAGGGCTGCTCTTGTTTGTGCTCATTTTAGTCAGCGTGTACCGTAGCAAGAGCCAGACACCCCGGGAACCCTCTATGTATACAGCGTCGGGGCTGTTGTTGGTGCCTTCCAACCAACAGCCTGGAAGAGAATCTGCAAAATCTTGGGATCAACTCAGCTCCGAGATTGTAGGACCACTGGTGAAGCGTTCTGGGGAAGGATACGGACACGCCATCGCCCTTTCGGAGTGGGAGTACGGTCCTCGTCTTGCGATTGGACTGGGGGGCAACGCACAACAACCCGGGTTTGTGCAGGTATTCCACCACAACAAAACGGCGGGATGGGTGCTCGAAGATACAATTTCTATTCCTGGTAATGTCTACGCCCAACAAGAAGGAGAAGAGCGACAACATCTGGCCATGGCGGGTGACGCCCGTCGAGTAGTCTTTACCCAGGGCAACTACGCTTTTTTCTACTATTTCAAATCTACCTTTACGGAATTCAGGTGGAAACCTTTGAACGATCCCATACTCATTGATTCCGAGTTGACAGCAAACGGAGAAGCGGATCAATTTCTTGAAACTAAGCTGGCTTTGAGCAATGCAGGAAATGTGGTTGCGATCGCCTCCGAAACGGTCAACAGAGCCCAACTCAAAGTCTACAAAGACGACACGTCATGGACACAAAATACGTCTCCGGTTCACAAATGGAAGGTGCACAGCACAATTCCAATCGACCAGCTCATAGGTGATATTTCCATATCTGGTGACGCCACTCGTCTCGCAATTGGGAATGTGGGGTCCACCGTCGACGACAATGGCGACGATTCCGGAAAGGTTCAGGTGTACGGATGGCAAGGTGGCGACTGGTATGAGCTTGGACAAATGCTGCGAGGCAATAGAACGTTAGATCGATTCGGTTCTTCGATCGCCCTTAATTTGAATGGAGACGTGTTGGCCGTAGCGTCTAACGGCTCCCATCGTGTCCAGGTATACCGGCTGGTTGGTGACGACTGGGAGCAACTCGGCTCAGATTTGTATGCCATGTCCATTTACGAAAAATTTGGGATAGGATTGAGCTCAGTAGGGACGGATACACGATGGCAAGTTCCTCACCAGGGACCCCGGCGCTTAAGTCTTCGGAACATAGTAACGACCCGGAGTACATGGAATACGCGTACGGCCGCGTGTACATTATGCAGTTCAACCTTGACGAGCTTCAATGGAAATCGGTGGGTTTTATAAGATCAGATATTCAAGGAGATTCACTGGGTTCAGGGCTAGCGCTTTCTCATGATGGACACCATCTGGCATGTGGGTCTCCCACAAGAGACGTGGAAGGACTCTCCAGCATTGGAGTAGCGAGTGTCTACCGAATACCGTCAAAGTAGGCCTTATGTAGTGTTTTGTACCATAATTGTTAATTACGGACCAGAGACTTTGCTAACTACTTGCAAGAATATGCTCCCTCATTTGCCCGAGTCGCTTTCCTCGGAGACCAAATCCAACGAACGCGGTACAACTGGCCGTGTATAAACAAAGTAGTCACCCGATACATCCTGAACGATCCGGAAGTCATTGTCTATGTAGCGTACGTATACCTTGCATGTCGCGTCGCGGCCCGCATTCCACGGCAAACGCTTCCAAATGGCACCGACCGGAACCCGAACATTCCAAATCCACTCCCCCAATCCATTCAGTCCGGGAACTTTGCGAGCCGTTGTATAGTCGACCTTCATCTTCAGAAGGCCGCCATCGACCAATTCCGCAGAAGCCACTGTCACAACACAACCACCAAAGGTTGGCAGAAGTTTAAACCATCCCAGAATTGGAATGACGGTCAAACTAAAAATAGATGTATCGAATTCGGAATACAGCGTTGTTGATGTAATGTGCTGGGCGACACGACCAATTTTGCTGACGCCCCAAGAGCACGTTTGTAATTCATGGAGCTTGAAAAATAAATCAGCCTTGGGCATACCGAAGGATTCCTTGACCGCGGCGTACTCTTCGTACGACTCTTGAATTGCGAGGAAGAATGGACTGGAGCGGAAAATGCCGTGTTTGACAGTGGTTAGGATCAATTCCTGCGCAAGAATAAGGAAACATTGAGAAGATTGATTCAGTGTAACACGATGATCAGGTACCATGACTTAACCCACCCATTCTCCTTTAATTTCTTCGATATCTTTGGGGACGTTGTTGGGATTGTTTCGAACGAACTCGCCGATCTTTTGTTTGGCAATTTCCATACGATCCGCATAATATTCTCCTGATGTTGGGTTGTACGCTTGGCCACGGTCAAGAGTCGCACCGAGAGTTAAAATCTCCATCTTTGCCTTGTTGGATGCTTGTATGCCCGACAGTGAGGTTGCCGACGCGGAAGGAGTCTTGGACGCTTGTTTGCCAGCAGCATCCCACGGCATTTTGATTGCGTTCAAAATGCCCACTCGTCGACGAGTGGCTTCGTTGTTTGGGACGACCCATGATAAAGTCAAAGTACATAAGTCGGCGCAGAGGACGATGAACAGTCTACTGCATAACTTCATAGTGGTTGAGACCGGAGATTCTCTCAAAAGGCGGTCTCAGGGTTTGTTCCTCGAAAAAGTGAGATGTAAGCATTGCCGCTCTGGACGGTGGCAAAACAGAAGTAGTGCTCACTGTCAATGACGTGTTGAAAGGCATTTAGGCTGGTGTACTTCAGATAAAGATGTCGCTGTGGTTCTGGATTGGCTGTACATGTCGTACAGTCTTGGTAGGTACCATAGCATGGGGTCCCAAATATAGATCATGGAATTGTATGTGAGCTCGCGAGGAATTGCATTAGCCACCGACTCGTGAATTCCGGTTTCGTTTCATAGTGACTGACTGTGAGGTGAAACTTGCTGTTCGTGTTGATTCTTGTATACCGGAAACAATACTCGCCGGAAACATCATCCATATCTTTTCCCCTCAAGCATCGTGTTCATGTTTCCACAAATCGTATCTTTCTAGTCAGTCATTGACAGTGAGCAAAGAATGAATCAAGCACCTACTTCTTCTAATCCTCAGCCTTCGGCTGACGACGAGGAATCGAGCAAGAGAGCAGCGCTTGCCGGACAGTGGAGAACTCCTCCTCTACCGAACTTTCCGGCCTCGTCTTCGGCCACTCTGGCACTACACGCAACGCCTCCAAACTCTACGGAATCCGAAAGTATTCCGAACAGTACGATACTTCCTGGAAACTCGGAGGATTATGTCAAGGCTCTACGCGAAGCATATCGGCGCGGTGCCGAAGCGGCAGCGGCCATGGCAGCGCAAGGCAACAGCACCGGAGGTTCCGCTGTCCCCGATCCTGGCCTCCATTCCAATACCTTCTCCTGTCCCAACTTTCAACAGACATCGATCGTCCCTCCAACAATCGTAGCGTCGGCTCCAGCCACCAGCTCACCTTCTTTGCCGAATACCACAATGCCTCCTCCTTCCGCTCCGGGTAGTCAGCAGGGTGAGACAGCCGTGGTTCCGAATCCTTTGGGAGCCCCGCAGCGACAGCCTCCTTTTGCGACCCAGCGCGCTGCGGCTAATTCGCCAGCGGCCATGCCTCCTCCCGCACCGGTTTCCCAATCTTCCTTGATGCACATTGATCACAGTCATCCTGGTGCGCCTGCGAATCTTCACACGAGGGAGTCGGACAACCCCCAAGCACCAGCGTCTGCTCAGCAACGTTCAATGAGTTTACCCGATATGAACTCTTACGCGGCACAACAGGAAGATGATAAACGCCAAAAGCGACTGGCACGAAACCGTGCGTCGGCACGGCTCCGGCGGTTACGCAAAAAGAACTTGGTACGTCCACTGGAGGTGGACAATTCGCAAACCGCTCTACCCCGTTCTCACACGTACGTATTATCGCCATGGTCGGCACTTAGGTGGACGCGTACGAGACTGAAGTAGGTCTTTTGGAAAAGACTCTGCAGCAACTGCAGGCCCACGAGTGGGGTGCACAAGATAACGCCAGCGCCTTGACGGAAGCCCTTTCGATGGATCGTGGCCAGCAAGTCTTGACCGTCGCGGAACGACAAGAAGCTGCCAAAGACATTCTATCGCAACAGCTTCAAGTCGTCGAGATGTTGGAAGATTTGCTGTCCGAACAGTACGTTTTGCATTCATTGGAGGACTCTCCCGAGTTCGAGGACTTGAAGCAGACACTGCAGCTTTCGGACGAGCAATTGCAGCATCTCACGAACGCAAAGTCGGGTTGGGAAGACGAATGGGAGGCTCTACAAACGGTCAAGACAAGCTTGACCGCCATGAAGGAACATGATTGGTTGTGGACCGAAGGTGTCACGACGGTGGCCGAACAGTTCATGTCCATTCTTCACGCCAATCAGGTTTCCAAGTTTCTGTTGTGGACGGACCACAATGCCGAAGCTATTGACGAGCTGGACCACTTGCACTCGTCCTCGACCGTGGCAAGCGGACCCGTGTTTTGCTTCGGCGCGGAAAACAATTCGGAGGGCATGATGGACGAGCAAGAAAAGTAGGAAAAATGGGAACTGCTATCGAAATCAGACTCGTACACAAATAATAATACACGTGATGGTTAAAATATGATATTATGTGGGTAGTGTACGTGTACGTGTACGTGTACGTGTGAGCAGATTTCCTTCAATAGAAGCGTGGAAATTCAGCCTTCTTCAAGCGGCGCTACAACGTCCATGGTCATCAGAACCCGCCCCTGCCATGGGTTCACAATTTCCGGCGATTTGTGTACCGACGGAGCCATGGAAACGGTTGGGTCCTTGCTATGCCGATTAAACTGTTTCCCCAAGAGCACCACCGCCCCACCCTCTGGGACTTGATTCACCTTCGCATCCTCGTTCACCAGAAGCCGATTGCGTTCCCTAGCTGACATGGTATCGTCCAATGCGTTCACTTTTTCCCACGCTACGTGATCTCCATCCACGTACATGACGCCTGGTCCATAGAACGTTTGAATCCAACGCACTGGCACATGATCGAGATGCCAAACAGGGCACTTGGCACCACCGGGGCCTCGTGTAGAAACAATACGACCGGAGAATTCGTCCGCGTCCCTGACACGGTCAGAACAGAATGTGGTGAAAGTCTCGATTGATTCTGCCAGTTGCTGACGAAGCTGAGGGCGGTATTTAAAAAAATCGTTAGCGGACGATATCTTCTCCAGAAACCGATCGGCTACGGTTTCCGGCAACTCGTCGTGGCGCCAACAAGCACGAACGTCTACGCCATGCTGTGTGTCGAAGGCGTTTGGAACGAGCTGCTTCCAGATCTCTGGATTTGCTGAATTGTGAGGTACGCGAACTGCACTTTCCAGCGGCAATGCTTTGCGAATCGCATTTGACTGATCCGCTTCGATTCGCAACGAATCCTGCCGAGTTTGACGCGCCGATTTTGAGTGTTTCGAAGTCGAAAAGCCTGCAGCAGGTTCGGTTGCAAACCGCAGAATTAAAAGGCACAGAGGCAGGTGAAAGTTCATATCTCTAGTAGACAGGATTAATTTTAGACCATCCTAAAATCAATACGATTCCACTATTTCATTTTCTTGATGTTCTTATTATCCAGTATTTGAGGCGCAAAAACCGCGAAGCGAGAAAGCAAAGAAATCATTCCTCGTCCAAAACACATGTGGCTTGTGTGATTGCTGTCGTCATCGGGTGTCCGATTTGCGTCATGAGTACAGACGCAACTATGTAAATAGTTTTAAGTCGACAATAGAACTCTTGACTGTACAGAATAAGCAGTAAATCGAAATCAGCAGTAAGTCGAAGAGCCTGTGTCGTGAACCATGATGGAAACACCGAACGAACGCTGCTGATGCCTCGAGCATTTGCACTTGCGAAATGGTGTTTTACTCCTACTTAGCCTCCTTTTACCACCCAAACAGTATAGAATTGTCCGACTATTCTCGCTTTTAGTCATGACTCGGAAAAGCAAGCAAGCTGGAGGAAACCTTCCACTGACACACTACGAGCGCACCAAAAAGTTTGCCAGCTCCGAATACGGCACCACGCAACAACGACTGGCAGGGCACTCACAGTACCAGATTGGTGACTGCGCTCTGAGCCTTACCCGGTTGGGCAGTTCGGCATTGTGTACGCGTAGCGGCTATTTGTACGACGAGTCGGCTATTCTCCAATACTTGCTCACGAGAACGCAACAGATTAAAGAACAACAACTCGCGTACGAACGGCAAGAGAGAGCTCGACTCGCCGATAGTGGTGAGGACGACAAAGAAAGGCTAGCCCAGTTTGAAGAGTCGCAAACCGTTTCCAAAAAGAGAAAGATCCGAGATCCTCTGCAAGAAGCGCGTGAAGATCTCAAACGAACTAGTTACTGGCTGGCGGATGCACAGCCTGATAGTGTGACCGAGCAGATCGAGAAGCCACCCGAACGTCCACAATCACCGACTACGCAAGCGCCTCTGACGAGAAAGGAGCTCTTGCCTGTAGATTTGAAAAGGGAAAACGGAAAACTTATTTGCGCCGTATCTGACAAGGCTATTAACACCCAATCGGTGATCGCCTACTGGATTGACAAGAAAAAGCCGGGCACAATTGTCCTGCAAAGTGTTTACGATCATTTGGTAGATGAAAACAACGAATGTCCAATAACAAGTAGGATCATAAAGTATACAAGGAAGCTGCAGAAGAGTGGAAGCAGTTTTGCTGCTTCGGGTCAGTCTGTCGCGGTGCAGAAGTATAATCCAACGATCACTTAGAGAAACGGAATCAGCATATTCTACGTGCCTCGAGAATCACGAAAATGCTTCATCCTTCGTTACAAGACAGACCGGACGGTATCACTCACAGTCAAATACAAGAGGGTAAGTTTGAAACCGTGATCCTACCCTCTTTGCTAATCGTTGACCTCGGTCCAAAAGATTTTCGAAGACAAATTTACTCTTCGCATTTCTTAGACTTCTCCAAGATGGTCCATGAAAATCGCTACGCCATGCTCTTTTAAAATAGCTCACTGTTAGAGATGATGCTGACACAAAAAAGCTTCCGTTATTTACAGCTTCCCACAATCAACTTCTAATATGACTAATATTCCTGAGGAAGATAAAGCGCATTCGCGTTTCCATTCCTGGGCTGCGCTGGCTATCCTGTCCATCGTGGCTGTACTAGCTATTACACAGAACCCGAACAACGCAACAAACTTCGAAGAAAACTGGAGTTTGGGCTGTGTTTTTGCTTCACTGGCGGTTGCTGCCATAGCATGTATCTGTCATGGAATCAGAAAAAGCAGAGACGCTTTTGTCGGATCCATCGTTGAAGCTATACTGGTAAGTTTTTTTGAATTTGGGTTCTCGCGTTGACATGTGAATAGGGCAACATAGATACTGACCCAAGCCTTCTTAAATGACTCGCAAGATTGTAATTGCGGTCATTGTTTGGATAATGGCGTTACCCATAATCATGTCTCCCAACCGGTCTCTTGCTATTAACAACCTAAACATTGTCGACGCCAATCTATACTTTTCCGCATGGGGATGTATCGCTTTGGCATTGTACATCGCGGGCAGCTGGATAGAAGAGCGTGGATACCATCCTTACGCTGATCGCCTCGCAAAGAGATGGTTTCTTCTCTTTGTTAGTAGCATCGTTGCTATGGGTGTATCCTCTCGCATCTTCTCTATCAACAACTGTCGCGATAGCGGGAACGAAATATGCGATGAACTCAGTCTAGCCATTGGTATTGCTGTTTGGGCGGCGATTCTGGGTTTTGCTATGACATTATTCATGCACTTTTTGTCAGGAAAGAAGTGTGCCAATGTTTTCGGACTTATGGCTGCGGTAATCGCGACTGCCCTTTGGTCGGTCGGACTTGCTTATATCACTTATGACGGCGGACCGGGTAACACGGTTGGAAATCTTTTCTTCAGTACTTGGGTCAGCTTTGTCCTGTCTATTTACTTACTTCTTTCGCATACGAAAACGCTTCTGTTTGGTACTTCACACAGTCCGACGGAGACGGGTGGTGGCAACAAGACCTCCAATGATGTGAGAAACGATGAGAGGGTGTAAAATCATGTATTCTCGCTAGTCGGCTCCTCTTGTCCCAATTGTATAACAGTGCTACATGGACTCATGACGACGTAGGTGTCAATAAAATTTTCTGAATTGTTACATAGTTTATACATAGTATTGCAAGTAGTCCAAAAGGTTAGCAAGGTAGCACTTTTGAAAGCTTTTGCTATTCAATGTCCACAGGCGAGGGCAAGGCTCTGTCGTGACGAGACAGTCAGAGGTGTCATCGTGTAGCCCTTGGCCGCGCAGACCAAAGCGTACTCTTGCTGCAAAAGTTGTGCCCCAGAGAGGCCAGTTACCTCCTGTAAACGATGTCGCCTTTCCCCGTAGCTGAGGCGTAAGTCCGCGTTCCGGCGCTTGGAACCAACACGTTCGTGCATTTCAAAATCGACAATCTCGAGGTCCGTGTGGGACCAGTCGCACTGCAACGCCATGCCGCCCAAGCAGCAAGGATGATCTCCTAGCACAATTTCGTGCGTTCGGATTTCCAAAATGTCCGAAAAAGCAACTTTCTTGCTATCGATTCGTTTTTCCAGCTCCTGAACAAAAGGCTTGGATGATGTCTCATCGGAAAAAGGAAACATCCGCGAAGAAGTAGGAGACGGAGGGGGAGATCTCGATCTTGATGTAGGAGTCAATCGCTCTTCATAAATGGTGGATTTAAAATATGATTGTGACGGAGTAGAATTAATCATAATCGTATCTTCTCCGACGACTGGATAGTCAGACCAATCAAAGGTTTCCTTTGCATGGCTGACCTCCCGCAGCGCTTCGATAGAGCACGAAACGGTCGGCTCGACGGAACTTGAAATGAGAGACATGAGGGAGTAGCACTCTTGTGTGGCGAGACGGGGAGAGGAATTAGCCATGATTTTAAGTAGTGGTCGCTTCGTATTTTTGTGAGAGCAATGTTTGCGAAAGGCCTGGTGGGCGGGTTTCGTAGCCAAGAGAGTGAGTGGTCTTGCTTCGCGTTACCACCAAACTGTCAATGGCTCTGGCTCACAGTCAACCCGAATGGACAAGTTCCGACCCCTTCTCCACCTCACCGCTCCGGAGGCAACGTGTGCTCGCAGTTGTACTATTCGTTTTTCGGAAAGTAAACGCAGGCGTCATTTCGGCTTCTTCACACTATCAATAAAAGAGTAGATATCTGTAGGTCAATGATATGTTGGGACTTTAGTCTTCGAAATGTTGCATGTCCGATGGTGAAATTTCAATACTTCCCTTGTAGAGACTAGCACTTTTCCTTAAGAAGATAAACGATGAAGTATATTGATTTGAAAATACAATCCCAAGGAGTAGTACGTTTCGGAGGGAGACAGAAACATACGTCATCTGGTTTCTGAACCACGTTGATAGCATCATCGATTGCATATATATATGTTCGCCGGCCTTCCAGGTATCTTGGCTTCAAGAACGAGTCCTATTACCCAAAGCGTCATACTTGATTTTAGTTGATACGTCAGATCACTCGAAAAACCACATGAGAATGTCCATGGCCGAAACAAACGACGATCGTGACCTCAGATATCTCTATTCACTCTCAGTTACAGTCAATTCACAGTAAAATATACAGACAATCTTCCGCAGCTCTGCATTATCCTGTATGAAACTTCTCTGCCATTCGTTCGAGCGTGGACGTTATTGCCTCTGATTTTTGGAAGGCACTTGACGAATTGTATTGACTGTGAGGATTACTTTCTGTTCTCAAAACAAGCTTGATCTTTTTTCTTGACGTAAGGTCTCCTCCAACGGTATTGGTATAAGCCACCTCCGGTAATTGAGGCTTTTCCCGATTGACAGCTGTTCCAGTTGCTTCACACACCCCAACGGTCCGCGGTTTACAAGATGATGAAGAAGGAGGACCACGCCTAATTCTTTCAGATGTTTCTAACGCAGTTTATTTGGAAGGGTTGCTGGGCCCCATACAAAATCCGTTATATGTACCAACGAATGTGCGAAGATCGTTTCGACCCTGCGGCACAATTCAAAAAGTGATGCAGAGTGTACAACTTTGCAGTGGATTCGTTAAACACCAGCGGTTGCGTTGCATGAATACTACTAGCACGACACGAAAGCCGGAAAACGCAAAATGTGAGGCCACCTCACATCGACAGTACAATGTTGCCAGACGGAATGACTCGAAGAATGACTATTTTCTATTGGTCGATTGAGGAAGCATTTACATGTATATTATATCAATTCACCAACGATGTCGTAACGGATAGAATGATTAAAGAAAGCTGCCTTTCCCGCCTAAAATTATTTACGGCCAAAGCCCAACCAATTTTGGCAAATGCCTTTTCTCGAAATATGATTTGAACCGACTGGAAATCAATCCTTTTGTCGCGACCGTCGCGGAGGTCGAAACAGAAACAGTGATAGTTGCGATACTAGCTATCGGCAGGCAACAAGGCAAGCTACGGTGCAAAGAAGAGGCACTTGTGCGTCAAAAGCATATTGCACTATGAGAAACCGCCGGCTGATTGCGCGTGCTGTTGCGTTATTGTGTTTGGCTTCCCAGTACAGTCATGCATCGGTACGAGAGATCAAACTGTTAAGGGACCCGAGAAATACAGAACCCAGTAACCGTCATCAAGGTTTCCTTAACAGACTTCGGCGGCTGTGGGCGCTTAGCGACGTCGAAGTCCAGCAGTTGATTTTCGAGCGTCATACCGAAGACCCTCCGGAGAAAAAGGCGACGGTCTCACCAGCACCCTTTAGTTCGTCTACTCCTAGTGAACCACAAGTGCCCGTTGTTACAACCGCTTTTCCAACCACTAGTCCCTTAACAACTTTGGGTCCAACTGTAAATCCTTCTGACTCCGGTGGAGTTACTTTTAGTCCGACACTGTCAGGAACGGCTGCTACCGGTGGACCTTCGATAGCGGAGCCCGACTCATTCACGGAGTCGCCGGGAGGAATGGGGACTCCCGAACCCACTGACATCGGTGAAACGACTTCAAGTCCGACAACGTCAGGAATATCTGCTACCGGTGGTCCTTCGACGGCTTCGCCGGACTCGTCCACGGATTCACCTGGAGGGTTGGGAACTTTAGAACCCACAGTTCTACCTACAGCAGGTCCGGGCACTTCTGAAACAATAATTCCAACGGTTTCCGACGAAAGTCCCAGCATAGCGCCAGAGGAATCAGGCTCCTCTCCACCAGTTGCAGAAGTGTCTACTATTGCACCGACGATATTAGATGGGGCTTCCAACGTTCCGAGCTCTATATTACCTGAAACGGTTGAAAGCTTTTTGAATCGCACTTTGACAACTGATGGCTCGATGCAAATTGAGGGTACGCCTCAATTCAAAGCATTACAAGCGCTAACAAGAAGCTTTCCAAATTTGGACCCGACAAACGGAACAGCCTCAAAAACGGAAATAACACAGGTGTACTCCCTCAATACGCTCTTTTTCAGTACCAATGGAACGGATTGGATAAATCGAACTGGATGGGGAGAACAGACTTTGCCATGTGGGACCGAGCAAGACGCACCTTGGGCTGGTGTGACTTGCGAAACTGTTGGAATTGGGGGAATTGCCGAAGTCGCAGAAATCAACTTGTCGTCCAATGACATGTTTGGTGAACTTCCATCTGAAGTTCGGGGGTTGACTTCGCTTGGTAAGACTTCACTTTTAGAGCTGGGGAGCCCAAAGGTTACCGGAGCAAGATATCTCACTCGGTTCCTTTATTTTGATCAGTTTCGTTTCAAGTATCCGACAATGACCTGTTCGGAGGCCTGCCGTTCCAAATCAGCGAGCTGACAGCGTTGACATCCTTAAATTATAGCGCTAACTTTCTCAATGAAAGTCTTCCTACGCAGATTGGGCTCATGACGACCTTGCTCGAATTTTCCGCTTTCTTCAACTTCCAAATAGGAGAAATACCGACAGAGATCGGAAACCTGGTGAACCTGACAACGCTACGCCTTGACGAGAATGTGTTCACAGGAGCAATTCCAACTGAACTCGCCAACATATTTGCCCTCGGTAAGTACCAATGAATGCCCAAAGTTTTTCCGGTAATTTTTTTTCTCACAGTAGCTGATTCTTATCCTTAGAACGCCTTTATCTAAATAACAATGCGCTGAATGGAACAATACCGAACATGTTGGGTGATTTGAATAATCTACAGGAGTTCTACTTTAATAACAATGAGCTTGCGGGTAAAATTCCTTCGCAATTGGAAAGAATGAGCAATCTGACGGATTTCGTCGGTTTCCTTAATTTTTTAACGGGGTCCATCCCCGAAGTTTTCGGTTCGCTTTCAAGTCTACAGCGCTTAGACGTGAGTGATAACTTTCTGGCCGGAACACTGCCTGCAGCAATCTTTTCGAGCGAAACTTTGCAGGAATTAGACTTAGCACGAAACACATTTCTTGGTGGCATCCCTCTAGTTGTGATCAACCAGTCGAGTCTCGAAATAATTGATCTGCAGGAAAATCAACTGACGGGAACGCTTTCCGAAGCGGTAGGTTCTTTGACTGCTTTGAAAAGCCTTTTGTTGAACAACAACTTCCTTTCGGGCATTGTCCCTGCCGTCCCAGCAGCACTTGAACAATTACATCTAGGGACAAATTTCTTCTTTGGCGCAATTCCATCTGAGATTGGTAGTACAACAGGCTTGAAACAGCTCAGACTAGACGCAAATACCTTCAATGGAACCATCCCTGTCGAGATCTCCCTGCTCGGAGACCTGGAAGTTCTAAATATTTCTGGCAATTCATTTTTTTCAGGTCTCCCTAGTCAACTTGGAGCATTATCAAGTCTACGAGAACTCGATGTCAGTGCGTCAGGATTAAACGGAACCATACCAGCAGCTTTTTTCTCACTTTCGCTACTTGAAAAGCTGTCCTTGGCAGACAACGCCTTAGAGGGAACGATTCCTACTCCAGCGCGATCAGCATCTCCTACGCTTCTTGAGATGCGCCTCAACAACAACAAATTAAGAGGATCTATACCAGCTACAATTGCTGGGTCAACAAACCTGAGTAAGTAAGAAATTGTGAATACAAGTGCATTGTTGAGATCGGAACTAACAATGTCACGATGTTAAATTCTGTCCTTTCAGCTTTGTTGGATCTAAGTGGCAACGAGCTGACGGGGGATATCCCAGTAGAAATTTACGACGTGGTGGAGCTAAGAGATCTGAATTTTGGAGCCAATCTTTTATTTGGCCCCATTCCTACGCAGTTTGGGGCATTGACAAAGCTTGAGAGGCTAGTTATTGGACCAAACTTCTTCTCAGGCACTATCCCGAGTGAAATAGGAGAGCTATTGGAACTAGTAGAATTTCGAATGCCTACAAATTTCTTCAACGGAACAATTCCGACAGAGTTTGGGAAACTCACCAAACTTACAGTTTTGGATTTATCGAACAATTTGGTAGACGGTACTGTTCCTTCTCAGCTTGGCAATATCACAACTCTGCGAGAAGTGCTACTAGGGGTGACGGGTCTATCAGGCTCTGTCCCGGCTGAATTATGTGCCATTGCTGCTGACCCGACTTTGGCGCTGGATATACTAGTGGTTGACTGCGCAAACAACCCACCTACAATAACCTGTGCTGTGCCTCTGTGCTGCTCTTCCTGTACGAACGTGACTGCATCAACCGCTCGGCAGTAGGACAGCTACAAGAATATAAACAAATATAGAGTGGAATGTTTCATTTTTAGTTGTGATCTTGTCGTTTCGACTGAATACGATACGAAGTAAGCTGTCAAAATCTATTTTTCAAGTTCATGCTTGGCGTCTGAGCTAATGAAGTCCAGCAAGTCTATCCGGGAAACGATGCCACTGACTACGCTGCGAGTCACAACTTCGGAATGATTTGCCTTTGTCGAACTCTCCTCCGACAAAGCTTCTACATTTCCATCTCCATTCACAGTCGGTTTCCGTTTCTTTGAGGCCACCGAGAAACAACGTTGCTCCGTCACTATCAAAGCAAACGGATCGTGGTCCAGAGCTTGAGCCAACTCATCCAACGTATCGCTCATGCTGAACTTATGAAACGTGTGGTAGATGACACCTGCATCCGCTACCGACGTATCGGGATCGCATCGTCCTAATAGCAACTTGCTCGTCATGTTACCCTCCGTCACAACACCCACGACATTCCCGTCGTCTAAGACTGGCACCATATCGAAACCCTCTCGTTTTAACAGCAAAATAGCATCCTTGCAACTGACATCGCTGGTGATTGTCAAAGGAATGCTGAGATTTAAATCACAAACTCTTTTCGTGGCCCACCAAGAAGAATATGACTTGGCCTTGATAATTTTTCCATCCGCGAATCCATTGTCACGGACCCAATCGTCATTGAGACCTTTGCTCATGTAATTGCGGACAGAGTCGGGCAAAATGATGACGCAGCGTTGTCCAGCTTTCAAGCTTCGCGCAGCCTTGAGCGCGCCCGCGACGGCCGCACCACAACTACCCCCACAGAGTAAACCTTCTTCTCGAATTAAGCGCCGCATTGCAACAAAACTTTCGGCATCATTGGACTTGTACCAATGATCGACAACGCTGCGATCAAGAACGTTGGGAATGAAATCGTAGCCAATGCCTTCGACGTGATACGATTCCAAACGACGTTTGTCATTGAGAGAATCCGGAATGGCCAAGATGCTACCTTCTGGGTCGACACCAATAATTTGAATATCCGGATTGTGTTCTTTTAAACGCTTGGCAATACCGGTTAGCGTCCCGCCTGTACCGGCTCCAGCCACCAACATGTCAACTTTGCCACCCGTTTGGCGTAGAATTTCTTCCGCAGTCCCGTAGTAGTGTGCATTCGGATTCGATGGATTCGAATACTGATCCAGAATGTGTGAATTGGGGATTTCAGATTGTAGACGACGTGCGACGGATATGTGTGAATCCGGTGCGTCGTACGCGGCTTCGGTCGGCGTTCGGATAATTTCGGCCCCCAGGGCCTTCAGAACATCTACCTTTTCTTTCGACATTTTTTCGGGCATTGTAATAATACAGCGGTATCCCCGAACGGCAGCTGTTAAGGCTAGCCCAATTCCAGTATTACCGGACGTAGGCTCAATCAAGGTGTCGCCAGGTTTAATTTTACCGGCCTTTTCTGCGTCCAAAACCATTTGTCGGCCGATTCGGTCCTTGACAGATCCACCAGCGTTGAAGAACTCGCACTTGGCAAGCAATTCACATGGTAAATCGGCTCCAACATGATTCAAGCGTACCAGCGGTGTACCTCCAATCGCTTCAAGAATATCGTCGCAGATGCGATCCATTCGGGGACAACCGCTGCCGACAAGAGCATTCGGCTCCTGGCTTGTGGCTGCGACGTTCGGACACGATTGCTGGCGATGCTTTTGCGAAGAGGTCATGATCAAATCAAATTATCTACACTTCACAAACGAATAGCTAGCCGGTCGCTTCACTTTACGATCCAGATATTGGCAACGGCAGGATCGTGATGAATCTCTCTTAAATGTTGAAGCAGAACACCGACGTCGTCTGATGTCAAGATTCCTGACTATGAACGACTCTTCGAAAAGTAGACTAACGGATAGTATACGCGTCGATTCTCTTTGACTGTGGCTTTACATTCGCAGTCAATCGTCCCGACAAGGTGAGGCGGACAAACATGTTTTGCTTACACTTATTGATTTATCTTATCAGCGATCATAAAAGTGTGTGTGTCGTACGACACGAAATTGTATCGACATTGAACAGTGAATTGGAATGGGTGTCGTTTGATGCAGGCATAGGTATCTTTGCTACTTAGGTTTCGTTGATAGTTACAGTAATTGCGTTGTCCTTCTCTGTCAAGCATCCCAAGCACTCATAGATGTTGCATATTAGAAAACTGCAACGATAACGGGCTAAAACGTGTCTGTGGGACCAAAGGATTGTAGATACGATAAAAGACGTAAAACAAAGACTTATAAGCATAAACCCAAGATAAAGGGATAAAGAACCCCGATATGCTTGTCGTAGGGTTTTTCTAGTCCCCTCACATTGAGACCATGAACATAAACTTGGCGAAATGTGTCCCCTCAAAACCACCATGGGAAAAATGGGGAACCAAATAAAAATAAAACTTCGACACTGCATGCAATGACAAATATAATGCAAATGCAATTTGTCCCAACACTGAACCTGTTGAGAACGGGAAAGTCGGCAAACCCTTCTTCTAAACTTGAATCACCATAAAATACTTCGTATGATAGCCTGTCTCACTGGACCTGTTTGAACCTTCGTAAGTATATCCGCTAAATTTGACTCTGATGGTTCATATGCAATCTTGATCACTTTCATGGCAACATTCTCTCGTACGAAATGATACGCTATCGCGTTACTTTTCTTCTTCAACACTGACTCTGGTGCCGTAGTATTGTAAACAACCGACATATTATCACAAAGAACTTTAGCCGGACCATCAATAGGAATACCCATCATACGTAACTTGTATCGTAGACCTTGTATCATCTCAGTAGCATTCTTTAATACAACAAATCACCCTACCTTTGATCCCGCTACCTCAGCTTAGAACAGTGGGTCTGATAAACTAGAAAACTGCAACGATAACGGGCTAAAACGTGTCTGTGGGACCAAAGGATTGTAGATACGATAAAAGACGTAAAACAAAGACTTATAAGCATAAACCCAAGATAAAGGGATAAAGAACCCCGATATGCTCGTCGTAGGGTTTTTCTAATATTGGACCATATTGCGCCACATCCTGAAAACGATCATACATTATAATGTTCGATGTGATGGTATGTCACGATATGCCGAATTTACACAATACCAACAGGATGTCTACGGGCATCGACTACGCGTGCTATTCAAATCAGCTACACAAAGAACAATACCAAATGAGATTTCAGGATAATTAGCTCAGTTGGTAACCTGGCCGATCCTGGCCTCCAGCGCTGCAATCTTTGCTTCCAATTCCGCAACCGCGGGAGTTTTGGGAGCGGCAATCACAATCTCAGCAGCTGTCGAGGTTCCAACTTCGTCAGTCACACATCCTTCACTGGCAGTCGCAACGCACTGGATGTACTTAAAGAGGGTTCCCTGCGTCGCTCGGAGAGGTGGCGGCGTCCATTCTGTTCTTCGCTTCTCCCATTCTTCGTCCGAAATCAACAGATCAATGGTTCGTTGTTCAGCACGAGCATCAATGCGGATGGGGTCACCATTCTTAACGAGGGCAATGGGTCCACCAACCTGCGCTTCGGGAGTGATGTGTCCGATACAGAAGCCGTGACTTCCACCACTGAACCGACCATCGGTCAAAAGCGCCACTTTGTCTCCGAGCCCAGCGCCCATGATCGCACTTGTGGGTGTCAGCATCTCTGGTAAGCCCGGGCCACCCTTTGGCCCTTCATATCTAATGATGACCACGTCGCCTGCCTTAATTTCCTTGTTTTCCAAACCACGCATCATCAATTGCTCATTGTCGTACACACGCGCAGTTCCAGTGAACGTTTCTCCTTCCTTACCGGTAATCTTGGCGACACCACCTCCGGGACAGAGATTTCCATACATCATCATCAAGTGACCAGTCTTTTTCACGGGGTCAGAAAGAGGACGGATGATGTCCTGTCCGGGTGTGAGTCCGGGATGATCCTTCAAGTTTTCGGCGTGTGTTTTCCCGCTAACGGTCATTTGGCTTCCATCAAACAAACCATTGTCAATCATGAACTTGATCAATCCAGGAGTTCCGCCAATATTCTGGACATCTTCCATGACGTATTTGCCGGAAGGTTTTAAGTCAGCCAAGAATGGTGTTTGATTGGAGATTCGTTGGAAGTCTTCCAACGTGATTGCTACTTCTGGATTCTGAACCGAGCGACTCATAGCAATCAAGTGTAAGACAGCGTTGGTGGATCCACCCGTGACCATGACCATACGCATGGCATTCTCGAAAGCCGCCTTGGTCATGATATCACGAGGCTTAAGATCAAGTTCCAAAAGGCGATACATGGCTTCCCCCGAACGATAGCACTCATCAGCCTTTTCCTTGGAATCCGCCGGCGACGACGATGAATACGGAAGGGACATGCCTGTAGATCAAGTCACGTGAGAATCACTACATGATCCAAGGGAAGAAAAAAATCCGAGCACGTACCGAGGGCTTCAATCGCGGTGGCCATTGTATTTGCGGTATACATTCCTCCACAGGCTCCTTGTCCGGGACATGCGTGCTGCAGAATTTCCTTGCGCTCCTCCTCCGTAATCTTATCGTAAACATACTCTCCGTAAGACTGAAAGGCGCTGACAATGTCGAGACTGTTTCCAGTAGACGGCTGCTTTCCAGCCCGAATAGTTCCTCCATAGACCATGATACCCGGTCGGTTCAAGCGTCCCATGGCCATGATACAGCCCGGCATGTTTTTGTCACATCCCGGCAAGGCAATCAATCCATCGTACCATTGTCCTCCCATAGTCGTTTCCATGGAATCCGCAATCAAATCGCGCGACTGTAACGAATACCGCATACCGGAGGTGCCCATACTGATACCGTCGGAAACACCCACCGTGTTGAAGCGGTAGCCTACGCAGGAGGCGTCTTCGACTCCTTTTTTGACCTTTTCGGAAAGATCTAAAAGGTGCATGTTGCAAGGATTGCCTTCGTACCAGACGGAGCAGATGCCAACCTGAGGTTTGTCGAGATCTTCCTCCGTAATACCCGTCGCGTACAGCATCGCCTGCGACGCACCCTGGACCTTGGTTTGCGTCAAGGTTCTGCAAATTGAAAATATAGGAACACGTGCGTGTGTAAGCTAGCTACTCTGTGTTGTTTAGTGCACCTTTGTTCTTCGGCAACGCTCACTTTACCCTCTTCTACGAACAATCCGACGGAGTATTGTCCCATGTCGCGATGGCATACACTCACCGACTGTACTTATTCAAGACGGGCTTTTCATCATGGCCTTCCGAATCCATTCGGAGGTGCGTCGTCGTCTTGGACGACGATCTTCCCACACTTTGTAAGCTGAAGGCCTGGGCAAAGCCCAGCGTGAATCCAAAGTATCCCAGAACGAACTTCATGATGAACCTTGTTCGCGATGGAATGGATAAACCGAGACCTATTGGAGTTTTGTCGTAGACGCCGAATCTTTCGTGATGGGCTGCAGCACCGACCCCTGCGAGTGTCACTTTCCGAACCAAAATCTGGTGCCTCTTTTCTTGGTCCTCACGCGATCCTACCAGTGAGACGTGCAGTGGGCCAGACGTGTTTCGGAACGTTGGCACGTTTGTTTGTCTGTTTGTATGGCGGTGCCTCCACCTACTACTGTGTCCGCTCTCGACGTGTTGATCGGATATTTCGTCTGTTCGCGCCAAACTTTACAAGCCGTGGAACCAACGGAAGACAACAGACACAGACACACACACACACACACACACTCGTAACGTATAAATCGTTTCTCAGTTGGTACATTCCCTGAACGTTCTGCGTCCATCGTCACCATGGCTGCCGCAGTAGAACAACAGCAGTACGAAAACCCGGTTGCCCAGGAGTTCCAACAGGAAGGAGGAGCCGAAGAGGAAGTCGAGGTACGTCCAACAATGCAACCGATCCCCCACACGGAATTCCGTCATTTTCCGTGACGCTGCCGTTGCTCGTAGAATATGTACCAGGACTACGCAAAACTGCCGCCGACCAGTCCCAGCCCTTCTCACTCGCAACGTTTTTGCTTCTCGTGCCACGACAGGTTGCGGTATCGTACCAAACATTGGATGTTTTACAGGAGCACGGTATCGCTGCCAACGACATTCAAAAGCTCAATGCGGCGGGATATCACACGGTTGAATCGGTACGTCTTCCTTTGGTGGAGTAATTGAGAAGTCCCAATTGTCGCATTCCGTTACGACACGCGATCTTCTCTGCACACCTACATTGCTCTCACTAGACATTTCTCGTTTCCTCGTTCCGTCAGATTGCCCACGCGACGATTCGTAAGCTTTCCGATGTCAAGGGAATTTCGGAAGCAAAAGTGCTCAAGCTCAAAGAGATTACCAAATCTATGGTACCCATGGATTTCAAAACGGCTGC
The DNA here is from genome assembly GCF_000150955.2 of Phaeodactylum tricornutum CCAP 1055/1. NCBI lineage: Eukaryota > Bacillariophyta > Bacillariophyceae > Surirellales > Neidiaceae > Phaeodactylum > Phaeodactylum tricornutum. The sequence goes on from NC_011677.1 coordinate 493,324, forward strand.
CGATGCGCTGGAAGACCGCAAGTGCGTACTTTTGTAGTGATCACTCATACGCAACATACGGAGTCTCCTGTCTTTATTCGTCTCACACGATTTTTCTTCCTTTGAATCAGGGCTCTTGTCACGCTCACCACAGGGTCCATCGAACTCGACAAGCTTTTGGAAGGTGGTGTTGAAACCGGGTCCATCACGGAAGTATTTGGGGAATTTCGTACCGGCAAGACCCAACTTTGCCACACGCTGTGTGTTACCTGTCAAATGGCAGTCACCGAAGGCGGCGCCGAAGGAAAGGCGATCTACATCGACACGGAAGGAACCTTCCGTCCCAATCGCCTCCAAGCTATTGCCGAACGCTTCGGTTTGGACCCTACCGTCGCCCTCGAAAACGTGGCCTACGCCCGAGCACACAATTCTGAGCACCAGGCTGAGCTGCTCAAATTAGCCGCAGCGATCATGTCGCAGGATCGCTACGCCCTTCTCGTGGTTGACAGCGCGACGGCTCTCTTTCGTACAGACTACACCGGCCGCGGTGAACTTTCTGAGCGGCAAATGCAAATGGCACAATTTTTGCGTCAATTGACCCGATTGGCCGAAGAATTCGGTGTCGCTGTTTTTATCACCAACCAAGTGGTGGCCAACCCGTAAGTCCCAACGATCGTCTTCGAATTTTGTCTCTGCGCAAGCGCGCCTAACAGTGACCAGTCTGACACAGATGTCTGTTTTTATCATTCTCTTCAGTGACGGCATGAGTTTTGCCAAGGACAGCACCAAGCCCATCGGCGGAAATATTATGGCACACGCATCGACCACGCGGCTTCGGCTACGCAAAGGACGTGGTGACAATCGTATTTGTACCGTCTTTGATAGCCCTACGTTGCCCGAAGCTGACGCCCAATTCGCCGTCGGCGCCCAAGGTGTCTGTGACGCACAGGACTAGAAACAAACAAGGATCCGACAGACCACATGCGCATCTTTCGAAGCGCTTTCCACCATGTTTGTGAAAAACTGGTGCGTTTTCACTTCTGTTTGGAGAATGCCGTTTCTTGCCAGGCGCCTAAAGTAGAAAGGTAGCTTTGGATGGATCTTCCTTTTTCGCTTCGGATAACATTTTAGAAGAACATTCATCACCCTCTCGTGACTAGACTTTTACCTACGGAGAGAAGAGGTCGGACGAGGTTATCCATCCAGTGCAAAGGTCGAATGCTGGCCACGAACTAGTAGGCTTAGCTGCGTTTTCCTACTGTATGTCAGCAATAGTTCAGGTAGTACGGCACTCACGACGAAAAGGGCGAGAGGAGCATAAAACAAATTGGTGTGATCAATAAACTTTCCAAAGACGAGAAGGGGTAACAAAGACGTTGTCTCTGAACAGCAGTGACGACTTTATGTGTGTGCACGGCCTCCACCTTGCAAAGTGTTTCCTAGTTCGAGAAAGCGAGGCGAGAGGGAGAGGGTAGAGACTGTTTTAGAGAAAGTAGCACAGTGGCCTCTTATGAGTTTGCATACAGCACCCGAAGGAAGAAAAATGCCGACGATGGGAATACACATCTACCTCTTTAGTAGAGAATGGTGTCATGAAAAGTAGCAAGGTTGGATTCTAATCAGCGAAGACGGCTTTTTTGATACCAAAAAACAACCAGGTGTTGACTCTATTTCCGTTTTTCATGGACTCACTAAACAACCGTGCCCCTGCTTCTGCCGGTAAGAGTACGACCGTACTGGCAGCCAAAGTTGCAGTCACCAATCCGTATGCGTGCAAGAAAGCCCCCCCTCCTATTTCCCTCAAACCGTTACACGATACTCCCGCGCCGGATTTCCCCGACGAATCCGAGACGGTGACGACTGCTCTAAAAACTGTTTCTACAAATCCAGAAACGACCTGCACTCGAAACGTACAAAAACAGAAGGATTCGGAAAGCGCTCGGGACAATAAAGACAGCAAGACTACAAGCATAAACGATTCAACACCCCTAATCGAGGAAATAAAAAAGACACAGTCCTCCGTGAGTCTCCCTCAATGGCAGAGATTACCTAGCCGAAGTATCTCGTTTGGATCTGCCGAAATTTTGACCGTACCGGAATGCTATCGGCACTTCAAAACCTACCTGGGTCGTTCCGTCCGTGTAACGGGTACGGTATTACACCGCCATGTTCACGACGACTGCATGATTTCTCTCGTTATTGGTGATCCGCTTGAGCAGCTTCATCGCCAGAGTGACTTGAAACGGAGATTGTCAACGGGTAGTGGCGATAGTATTGCAAATAGCGGAACACCAAAGACTCCAGGGACTGCGACGAAACGAAAATCAAGCCAGGAAGAAACCCCGGCCATCTCCAGCTCGAAGACGAAAAGGTTCGTTAAGAAAACACCTTCATCGAATACCAACAGTCTGTTACAGAGGCAACAGCACGGTGGATCGAACTTAGTCGGGGTAAATCAACCATTGACGGCGATCAAAAGGACACCGCTCGAAGCTATGGTGGATTGCTTGTCACGCAAATCCAATTGTGTTTGGATAATGGTCAATCCGGATCATGCTCCTGTGCATCAATGTGCCGTAGGGGATCTTATGATGATCATCGGTGAGTTGCGTCTGATGTCATCATCCAGCAACGGCCCGAAGTCTACGTTAGTTCTGGCCTCTAAGATCAGCTCTAGTACAAAGGACACTGTCTGCTACTTAGAGGCACGTATTCTCCGCAACGCCAACGGAACGAACATGAAGCTTTACGAAGAAGCCCTATCTATTCGTCGAAGGTTCCTGCAGAAACAGTCGAACCCTATTTCAGAAGTAGATCCACCGTACGGCTGGGGTCCTCCCCTTCCTTGACAAAATAAAGCACAAAAGACAACGGCATGACGGCTATAGTTTTCAATCGTCCTACCTTTTAATACGCACTTAACTTACTGTTAGTACGTACCCCTTTTTCCAATCTCAAATGTACATCACAAGTCTGTCTGTACGCGTCAATTGACTCCGTCTGAGATTCAGTTGCGCCGGTCGGATGGCTGACTTTGTGGGGCCACAGCGCAGCATTCTGTACACAGCTGAACATTAAAGAGTGAGCTTTTCATACTGCCACGGGCATTTTCTTCACTGGCCCTTTGATGCAAGGCGAGTTTGAGTGCACTGTGCGTTTGGTAGTACCCAGTGAAAATGCACGCTGGAGAGCACGCCATCATGACAACATCCACTCTTTCTACATTGTCATGCTCACCCTGAGCGGCAGTGAGAGCATTTTGTGCAGCATCAAGTGTCGAAAACGGAAATCGTTGGCTTCCATCTTGGTACCCACGGAGTCCTCGCGACAAACAGACAAAATATGGTTGTGTAGGCGGCTTCTCATAGAATCCGGCAACATCTTTGATAAACCACTATGCCTTGATTTTGGTACGATTTCTCCGCCAATCCGTGAAATCCTTTTCTCTCTGAAAAAGTCAGCCTCAAGAACTTTTCTGAAAACTCCTCTCTGTCGTCTGATCCAAACGTGTTTTTGTAGTCGCAGAACCAGCAGGTCAGAATCATTTCTATGTCTTCCAAATATTCCTGCTGATCATGGTGGCTCCATAGGTCGTTCCATTTCCTCATGACCGCAAGCATTTCATTCATAGCAGGAATATATTGGGTTGGATTGAAGCGGTGGGGAGTGCTGCCGTCATACGATGTCGCTGGGGAGCTTCTCTTGTTTGACAACAAGAGATTATTACTCTTCACCTCAACCTTCTGGAAATTTACCGTGCGGTGCATCAAACGGATTTTATGAAGTTGAATTTTCAAGATCGTTGGTGCAGTAGATGTCGGAGCTTGTTTTGAAGACGTCGACGGAGAAAATGGTCCTTCTCACTATCAGAGAAAATTTGGATGGGATGAGTTGACGAATATTAGCAATGAAAGGTCGAAACCTCGAATGCGGGAACGGATTTGACAGAGTATTTTGATTGGACGAGAAGTATACTTCTGACGATTTTAACGTTCTATTCCATTTCAATGTCAATTTGCCTATATTGACGTTTCACCGTCCTGACGATGAAACCTTCCTTTTATCGAATAGATGGCTGGCTATAAATATATTATCCTATTGACCAAATGTTCGATGTCTGTCCATCCTACAGATGTAATTTACAGATACATTGCGCTGTTTTTTTGCTTTTGGTCTTTAACCCTTGCCTCACAGTTGTTGCCGAGTTTGCGCGCTCACAGTTAGCCCACCCCAACGTAAGCTTACTGAGCTTGCTTGACAGTGAAAGTGAATGTGCTGTCAGAAAAAAATGGTACCGCCGCTGCTTCAAATGTACCGCACTTGTTAGACTATTGAAGTCACCGGTAAACAAACCCGTACGCACGCATTACATGACGAGCACCTTGACACTCTCAGTTCGCCCGGAACGCTTTGCTATTTATAAATTCCCGCCCGATACGACACCGCCATCGTGGATCTTTGACGAAAGTTTTTACTCTATTTCCCGAACCGAAGACGAACTCTCGGTTGTGAGCGCGGAGCGTGCAATTCCAGATTCACCGGACGTCCTCGTGGAACGCGATTGGACTACACTGAAGGTAGAAGGACCTCTGGATTTTGCCCTGACCGGAATATTGTCATCGCTGGCTAGTCCGCTAGCCAATGCTGGGATTTCGATCTTTGCCATCAGCACATACGACACGGATTATTTGCTTGTCAAGAAGAAACAACTTGAAGAAACGATCACCGTACTCAGCAACGAGGGATTTCGTATCCAAAGGTAACGGGGAAAATGTTGATCCGGGATAACCGTTTCCAATCCGACCCTTTGCTAGCATCGTTGGTGGAAAAAAGTAATTTGCACGTTACTAGCTTTGGCTTGGTTTGCGTTGCTGGGTGGCCCCCATGCGAGTCAATGCGAAAATCGTACAAAAATTTTGTCTTGGCCGTTCGCGGGTGCTTTGAAGACAACGACGTCCAGGGGTCAACTGCTCCTGTCTATATCTATCCCTTTGAATCACTGCATGTAACTGTGGCAACATTTTCTCGAACCTCTTTTAAAAATTTGGAGCATCAAGAAGTTAGGACTGAATACGCCAAGAAAGTTGTTATGGCAGCCGCTGAAGATGCTAATTGGCCCAAGCATCCACTTGAATTGCAGATTGACAACGCACAAATTGGGGACCATGCTGGGATTTTGCTATGGAAGGAGACGACAGGAAGATTAGATATGTTACGCGAATGCATCAGAAAGGCGTCCTCCATGGTTCTCAAAGAAGTCGTCTCAGCCGATATTTCTGCAGCGCAGCTGCATGCAATGCAGGACATGTTGCGAGGGATTACAATCCCTCCAATAGTGCATTCGACTTTCTTGAGGTTTTACAAGACTCCCGTTAGTCCTGCACGTATGGTACAGGAAAAGTTCTGCGAACGAGTGGTGAAACGACTTCTTGACTTGTACCCCAAGACTTTGTCTGCTTTAAGCGTGGCCTTGGTTTGTGAGTACAGTCCGTACATGCATATACCATATGACAAGCAGCATGTCCTAGCAGAGTATTCGATGACGCTATGAATTATTCAATTAGTATATTACCTTTCATAGAGCTGCTGGCTTTTTATCGCTTTCCTCATCCTCCAGCTGTAACATCAGAGCCGTGACCTTATCCTGCAATGGCTGTAAAAGTTCTTCGAAGGTACGACGAGCATTTAAGCTTTGTTGTTGAGCTTCTTCGATCTGTCGCCTGAGTGGTTCCTTGTTGGCTACCAGGCTCTCATTCATACTGACGAGAAAGGAAACGTCTTCCAGCACTTTTCGTCGACGCGTCTCTAGCGTAACTAGTCGCTGCGAAAGTTGATTGCGCTCTTGTTTTAGAGCAGCAATCAGGTCGGTCGACTTTTTAAGAGGCTTCGCCACGTCGTAATCGCGTCGAATCTCTTCCAATCGACCTTCATAAAAAATACGTTGCTGCTCTAATTGCGATTTCAGCAATGTATAGTATTGACTAGCAAACCCCTCTAGCTTGCGATGCACAACTTCTCCTTCTTGCGATTCGCTCAAACCAGGACTTAGCGAACGTTCTTGGGAAGTGGTGTTATAGGGATCGTGTACTTCTACTAGTTTCCCGTCCTCTTTGTTTTGTAAGAGGCGATGCACGTACCCTTGACCGGCAAAGTCCCATACATGCTGCGTCTCCGTATCTAATGCATATGCATGTAGTGTTTCGTCGTAATGCTGCCGTGCATGCGACAACGCTTGTCTCTGGTAACACGGCAATATGGGCGTGTCTTCGGATCGACACTGTGAAAAGCTGTCATGTGGGCCTAACCTACCAGCAGCAGCACTAGAGGAGCGGGGCCCTCCGCTGCACGACACAATACCACATATCAAACAAACGTAGTTGTGGGCGGTACTTCCGCATAGGTGGCACTGTGACAACGCCTCGTTCAAACCAGAATGATCAAAGCGACAAACCGGACAGGGAGAGTCCTGCCATTGCAGCAAGCAATCCATATGAAACGAATGATTACAGACTGTTGTCAAAATTGAGGTCCGTTCGCCAGATCTGGGATAGGTCATGTCCATATGCTCTAGGCAGACTGCGCAATTGTAATCTTCCGAGCGTTGGTGCTGCCCTGAAGGGTGCTCAGATTCTCCAGATTTACAATCAACGCTCCCGCAGCGATTTCTTGCCTCCATTCGGGAGTCACTTGAATGAGACGATGAAATTTCCAAGTGCCCATTGTCTGTCGCTTTTGTGGACGGCGCGAAGAAAGGGGACATGAGGGAAACTCCGTCGGCCCCTTCTAGTGCCACAACGTGGAAAACGCTGCAAGTTTGTGTCTCGTCTAGAAATGTATAAGGCATTCCACGCAAGTCTTGCACAAGGTCCTTTGCGGCTTCGGGCGAGCATGCTTCTAGCAAGACAAGGTATGTTCGACATGGATGGTGCTCGGCTCCATCGTCTTCCAGTAATTGCTCCATGTGCGCTTTTGGATCAATCGCAGCTTCCGACACTTCAACGTCAGAAGCTAAAATGGAAGCGGCATTGACGCCAGCGAAGGTGTAGGAAGCGAGCGGTTTCCCTCTTGCCTCTTCGCTAACCACATCGGTCTCTGTAGACCGATGTACGGCCTCGACCTGGCCATTTCCTTCCGCAATAACTACGCGCATATGGTCAATCAACGGTCGATGGGAACGCGCCAAATTCAATACGCCTTCGGGTACCTGCTCTGGTGGCACATCGACCATGGCAACTAAATTGTTGGCGGTCACTACGCCTTCCGCTAGAAGCTGGGTGCCAATGTTATCGTGGTCACCTTCGACCGTGTATACATCGCCATGATAGGTTCCAAGAGCCGGGTTGCCAAAGCTGATGGGTCTCTTTCGAATGCGTGCACTGGCTCTCTTCGACCTTGTCGACGACATTTGAAGCTAGATACGCTTTAGCTGAGCCTTCTGTAAATTTTTTGCTTTTTGTTGGATAGGTGGAGCCAATAGAGGGAAATACATTAGTCGGCGGCACTGTCGTTATGATCATTTGCGTGGACAAAGATGGGGAACGATCTCACGGCCGGCCCCTTCATTCTGCTTGCGAGCAGGTGATTCTCACAGTCAAGCAAGATGTTGAACAGGGAATATTTAAATTTAGATTTGCGCTTCTTTTCAAATTTGCTGTTTTTCTAAAGGGAAGGTCTTACAGTGCGTTTGGAACCGATCAAAAATATCTTACAGTTAATGCCGGATGAATTCGGAATTGGTAGTCAACTTTGGTAAGAAGGTAATTATTGTCTACCTCCTTTTGTGTAATTAGCTAGCTACTCAGAGAAGGATCTGTCACGCGAGACACAGCGACTTCGCGCACCACCGTCTTGAGTAAGGGTGGACCGGACGTTTGTCCAGGAATCACACCGCGTATCCCACGCTTTGTCGGAAGCGAAGCGAGACGTTCCAAGAAGGCCATACTGGATGCATCCAAAACCTGCCCGACAACCCTTCGTGTTTTATCGAGAGACGGCACTGCATCGGCTGTGATTAAAAAGGAACTTTCGAACGCCTCGTCATCGGATTCAAACCCGGTCCCCCCATAGCCCAGTCCTTTGAGTGATACCGAAACGAGTCCTGCAGCATCATGCGATCGAACGCTCTTGTCACCGGCGGTAGCGGTTGCTTTCGGGCGGGGCTGTACTACAAAGTTGTCGACCCTTGACATGCCTCGACTTCGCCCATAAGCGAACGTTTGCGATGGCACACCAAAATCAACCACCGAGCCCGGCACAATAGTATCAATTACACCACCACAAGTTAGCGACACTGGAATACTGGTTGAGCCTAGCCTATTTCCGTTGCTCGCTAGAGTCTCAAGACCCTCCGACAAAAAGCTTGCCAACTGCTCTACGGAAGCAGGGGCGTCTTTTCCGTAGAAACCCAATCTCAAAACACCGGACTCTTCGCGACCAACGTCTATACGAATCACCGCCACGCAGGTGATTTGTGAAATTTCGGGCGGAACACTTTTGCCCACGATTTCGCCCCGCAATTTTCCATCGGGTCCGCATTGGGGATCGGAAGCATCACAGCGATCCTTGCCGCCCCAGTTCCATCCCACAGCTCCATCCCATTCACCCTTTTGAAGGCAATCACCGGCCTCCCTACATGCAATTTCTCCGCTACCAACAGCCCGTGTAGCAGCGGCTGCATGGTTGGGGAATGAGAGAACACTAAAGGCGGCAGCAGAGGTTGTAAAAGCACTCGTCAAGAGCGCTCGACGGTTCGACTGACACCCGTTTTTTAGGGTGGAAAGAGCGGTCTTTTTTGTTCTTGGCTCTATCGGTAGCACCCACGCGACCACTTGGGCGATGCCACTTGTCAGAAGAAGCTTTAGAAAAACTTGCCAGACTGCCATGGTTAATCTTGAGGAAAGAAGGAAAATCTGCCCTGCCGATCTTGAGACAACTTCAAAGTGAATCGAAAGGAACTACAGTAGGCCCCTTTCGTTAGTTTACATTATTGACTGTGACATTTATCTCTACTGACTGTGACGCTCCTTTCGTCTGTCGGACGCACGGTCCACCACCTACCCCTCTTTGCCGACACCGCTAAAAGTCACAGTCAATCCATCCATCACATTGCTTGTAGCTAAAAACGAAATAGATCTCTAGCTCTAGTGCTTATATTAGTATAAGCTAACAGCTCCACGAGACCATGGGCTTTTCGTGGTTTTCATACTGTAGCACGTTCATGCTTATAGGAATCTTGATGCAATGTAGTAATGCGTTTGTGCCGCTGTCCTTTCAGAAACGACCTGCATTTGGTGTTGCGTTGCACATGGCGTTTGACCAGAACATGATGAGCCGACTCGATGGCATTCGACGTTCTTACCAAGCCTTGACGGAACGTCTCGCTGATCCTGATGTCATCAATGACTCCAATTTACTCCGCCAGGTAATGACCGATCGATCACAAATCGAAGAAGTCGTCATGGTATTCGAAGAATACGTCGCCTTGCAAGAAGAACTGAGTGGTGCTAAGGAACTGTTTCAGGACGCCGGAGACGATCCGGATATGAAGGAAATGGCGCGAGATGAGATGAAAGCTATTGAACCACAACTAGACTCTTTGGAAGAGAAAATTAAGGTTCTGCTGTTGCCGAAGGATCCAAACGATGCTCGTAACGTCATGCTAGAGATCCGGGCTGGTACTGGAGGTTCCGAAGCCAATATTTTTGCTGGTGATTTGCTCGATGTCTATCGAAAGTATATTTCGACACAAGGATGGCAATCAAATCTGATAGATTCTTCTTCTGGCGATGATGGCGGGTACAAAAATGTCGTTTTGGATATCAAGGGCGATATGGTTTACAGTAAACTCAAATGGGAAGCAGGAGTTCATCGTGTTCAACGTGTACCAGCAACAGAATCCCAAGGCCGTGTCCATACGTCTACTGCTACGGTTGCTATTATGCCCGAATGTGACGAAGTCGATATAAAGATTGATCCTAAGGAAATCGAAATGTCGACAATGCGTTCCGGTGGTGCTGGAGGGCAGAACGTCAACAAGGTCGAGACGGCTGTCGATTTGTTACACAAACCGACAGGCATTCGTATCAAGTGTACTCAGGAGCGATCGCAGCTAAAGAACAAGGAGCTGGCTATGAAAATGCTTATGGCAAAACTTTACGACATGGAAAACGAGAAGCGGGAAATGGAAGAACGAGCTCGACGAGGGTCCCAAGTTGGCACAGGAGGACGCAGTGAAAAGATTCGAACCTACAACTGGAAGGATTCCCGATGCAGCGACCATCGTCTCGGTCAGAACTTTCCGTTGGCACAGTTCTTGAGTGGCGACATCGGTAGCATGCATGATTCCATGATCGCAAAAGACCAAGAGGAGAGGCTGAAAGGGCTGAGCGAAGAATCATAGCCTGAACGAACACGTGGTGCTCTACGACACTCCAACGATGCAAATTGTATGGCGAATTTACTACTTGTAGCTAATAGTAAACATTTAAATCCCAAAACGAAGCAGTTGCTGAAGTCCGCCTTCAATTCCGTCGACGTGCTTGAAGAGAAACGACCCCGCGACCAAAATTTTGGCCCCCGCCTCCAGAACTTGTGCAATAGTGTCTTTGTTGATCCCGCCATCTACCATAATGTCGACGATATTCTCTCTGGGACGTGACGTGTTCCAAGCATGTAAAAAGCGCACCTTGTCCAAAGCTGTACGTTGGAAGTCCTGTCCACCAAAACCGGGCTCCACGGCCAGAATGTCAACTACTGATACGAGCCCTGTCTCCAAAAGTGGCACAATTGCTTCAACACGCGTCGCCGGATTCAAAGAGATGCCACACTGCATACCGGCATCCACAACAAGTTGCGCGAGAGCGATAGCGTCTTCCATTTGTGATGTCGCTTCGATCTGAAAGATGAAGCAAGTCGCTCCTGCTTTCGCCATAGGCATCACATATCGAGCAGGACGATCAACACAGACGTGAAGGTCTAGCGCTACCTTTCTATCGGTAGAAGTGTCGCAGCTTCGCCGAATAGCTTTCACCATTTGTGGGCCAAATGTGAGCGCATAGGGGGAATCGAGAAAAACGCCATCAAAAATGTCGACATGGAAACGCAACGAGCCCGCTTTCAGGCATCGTTGGATTTCTCCCTTTATGTCACTCCAATCGCTAGCCAAAAGAGATGGCGATATTACCACATCGTTTTTGGCCGCTTCGTGCCCCCCTCTAATTACGGGTGTATTCAATAAATCTTTTTTTCTTATATGATCGCTTGCATGGACGATGGGGCGGGCAGCCTTTGCAAGTTGGCTGTACACATTTACGTAAATCTCGTCGTAGCGCTTGAAAACTTCAGGCCGGGGCGGTGTCCTGAAATCAATACGGATCATGGAATTTACCGCATCCTCAAATGTATTGTGAATTCCTACCCCGACACTGGCGAGAATGGCACAACCAACTAAAGGAGCGTCCTTGTTTTCGCACACAATTACCGTTTTTCCTGTTACGTCGGCGTGCATCTGTAGCCAAGTCTGAGAGCGAGTCGCTCCACCAGCGATGATGATTTCGTCACATTTGTGGCCGGCGGAAGCTAGACCCTCAATACAACCTCGAGTCCCGAAGCAAACAGCTTCCATGAACGCTTTCCAGATGTGGGCCTTTGTGTGTGACAGAGTCAAACCAATCAATATTCCACGTGCAAGTGCATCGGTCACTGGAGTCCGCGATCCTTGAAACGTTTCCAAAGCTACTAGTCCATCAGCCCCTGGGCCAATAGCTGCGGCTGCGTTGTCCAGATCCTCGTAAGAATCATTACTACCGAATATTCCTTTGGCCCATCGTAGAATGCTTCCTGTTGACGATTGCCCTCCCTCGGCGAAATTGACCCCTGGAAGCGGCGCACCTCTATATGCGCCCCAGGTTCCTCTGGCTGTAGTAGGCTGTGCTGTCACAACACAGTGCAGGTGCGAAGACCCTGTAATAAGACAGAGCTGTCCAGGATGAATACATCCCATACCAACCATGCCAACAAATGCGTCAGCCCCGCCTTGAACGACTGGAATACCTTCAGGAAGGCCCAGATGCGATGCAGCGTCCGGAGTCAATCTACCTACTACCGAGCCCATTGGAATGCATCGTTGAGGCAGCTTGTCAGCCAGTTCGGGTATGCCGAGCTTCTTGTACAGAGACAGCGGTCTACCAGGATGACCCTCTGTTGCAAGGAGACAAAGCTCTCCGTCCCAGTGCCAGCGGGATGCAGCGTTGCACGAGCTAGCGCACATCTCGTTCGTCAATCTAAAATTGATATAGTCCTGATATTCGCATATCGTTTCGGCCCTATCCCAAATGTCTGGTTCGACCTGTTTGATCCAAAGGGCTTTGGGAGTCATCCATTCGGCCGACAAAGGTCCATCACCGCCGCAGTTGACAAGAAGAGCCGGATCTCCCCGACATCGTTCCATAATTTCAACAGTTTGAGATGCTGAGCGTTGGTCCATCCAGAGGAGGCATGGCCGCAACGGCTCTTTGTTTTTATCCAGTGCAACTACGGAACAACAGGTCGTGTCGATACAAACGGCACAAATCTCGGTTTCCTGGGCACCGTCGCAGTCGACGGAACCCACCGCGGCTCGGACTGCCTGCCCGAGGTTTTCATACCAGTCAAGCGGATCTTGTTCGGCCCAGCCTGGATGAGGATGATGTGTAGGATAGGGAACGGCACACGATTGGCCAAGGATGCGTCCCGTCTCGGCGTCGAAACAACAGGCACGTATGGACTCTGTCCCGCCGTCGACACCAATTACAATCTTAGTTGAGCTTGTGGCCGGCAGGCCAGCTTTGGACAGCACATCGTGCACAAACAAAAGTAGTACGATCCAAAAAGGACGGAAGCTCCAACCGAACATTCCTCTGATGCTGCAACGATCTTCAAGTGTCAGCCGGCCCTGATCCCTTTCTGTCCTGCCGTAAATAGTGTCCCCGGTGAGCTTTCGATCCATTTAATTCTCGAAAGTTGTCATGATTTGGGTGTCGCGAAAGGACCAACCCGGAAATGTGTAATGTCACCAATCCGCTGGCAATGGATCTAGTAGTGTGACATAGGTGGTAGTAAGTCCGAGCACCCATAATATACAGCTTAATCTTGTTACGGATCATAACATGTTATGTACGTTAAACATGCACCTACGTATCGACTGACCGTAAGTGGTCAAAAGTAGGACCAGGTCACTATGGAAGGGATCTGTGCGCACTATGTTCTGTCATCGCCTAGCTAGAGATTCGAAAAGCAAGAAATTGAGTCAAAGTTTGCTTCGTACAGCATTATTTCAACTACACCCAAACCCAACCACGAAAAGCCTACCAGGAGCGCACATTTGCGCAATCCGACTGTGAGTTCCCTGCCAGCAAGCGAAGCCGATTACGTAAATTTCAGTTCAACGTTTTTCCGTTGATGAAGCCTCTCAAATCTGGCTGCTTGCTCAATCTCCACATCTTCCTGTTCATTTTTTGTCAGCCATTCGCTGTTCTGAGCACCATGGTGGTCGGCCTGATCATCGAAAATAAGGGTACGCTTGGCGCTTTCGCGTTGATGCTTCAAAACAGTTTCCTTCAAAATCCAAGCCGGATATAACGGATCACTATACAAGACACCGGTAAGTTCTGTGCACCTTGCGCGTGTTTGCGTCGACATATTTACGAAATGCAAACGAAGGCCGCGTCCACTTACTCGTCATCGGGTTTCTTTTGGGGCTCAACAAGGTAACCGCAAAAGGGGCAAAAGTCGTAGCCCTCGCGCTCGCAAGATATTCTCCCGCAGCTGAAATGAAGATATTGCAGTTGACAAATGAGGAGGCAGAATGTGCAAGGATTACGTAAAAACATAAACCTACCTTAGGCAGTTGGATATCGGCTTATGGTAGTTTCCGAAGCAACCACATTCGAATGCTGCTGTTCCCTTCGATCTCGGACCCTCGTTTCCCCCTGATTTCACCTTTGACTGTGTCTTCAAAGCATTCTTCCGCGATTCCAATGGCAACTTTGATTGTTCTACAACCGGAGGAGAATGTGAATGCTTGAAGCCTTGTCTTTTTTGCGTCTCACTAGCTAATTTGTTCGTACTCGCTTGACGAGGCTTTTCCGGCGGTTTCTCTATATTGTCTTTTGTCCTTACTGAGTTTTCTGTTATCGCTGTTGATTCTATTGGAAGATCGTGTGTTTGTTCGGATTTTTCAGCTTTGTCGGGCACAACCAGAATCATCGGTTCGATGGGTACACCACGTTTGAACTTTTCAATATCGTCAACAAATTTTTTACCTTCCACAGAAAGGGATCCCAAGAGTTGCGATAAGTAGTCCGACAGGTCCTAAAAAAGCAAATTTCATGCAGTCGACCACTCGTGAATCCTTCAGTATAAAGAAAGATGGAGACCATGATAATGCTTTACGCCATACCTCTTTGGAGTCGATTGTAAGCAGATGATCAACTACGTCGTCTACACCATCCTCAAATCCCAGGATCTGGGCGAACTTGCTATTCAAGAAGTCGCGCTGAATGGAGTCCGCCATCGCGAAGCTTAAGCTCTCGTATGTGTACAATCCTGGGCTATGGTGAGTGAATACGCCTTCGTTCCAGTTTTTTTTTTTTATATCGAGATGGCGGAAAGGTTTCCCATGCGATTGTTTGCCTTTGCGACGACTTTAACACGAACCTGACGTCACCGAAAATTTTGCAACTTTCCCACAGTCACAAATGATCTGCTTTTTGTTTTACTACTATGAAGGTAGGAATGTTGCTAATGTAAACAGTCCTCTTGGGAAAATTCTATGAAAAAACTTGTCCCTATTTTACATCCATCTTTGGGTTCGCTTGTGAATGAATGTGAGAGCACCTGCAAGAATTCATTTTTACAGGTAATAACGGTATCATCTTTGTGGTTTATCTTAACTGTAAATCAGCCTTTTACTTGCCATCAGGTTCAGTATTTTGCTTCACTACGTAACCAAATTGCTGTGATCCGAAAAACTTCAAACAGGGCTGGTCCCCTGGCGAAGGACGAAACAAATTTTTTTTAGCGTCCCAGTAGGATTCTTTAACAAAGGCAGATTTTACTTCGGCCAATACCAAGTAGTGGTCACAGTCGATGACTGGCTCATCCATTATTGTGTATGCGCGGCAACGAAGGTGAGCAACAGTCCCAGCGATGCAGAATATCCTATCCTCTAAATTACCTTCTTCTTCACCTAGAGGTACTTGCTTTAGATCAGGAATTCCGTGCGAGAAGCGTTTGTCTTTCTTCCGCTCTCGGTTGCTGCTTGGTTCTTTGCGGGCTACTTGGGTGCGTGTCGCGTCCGAAGAGAGCTTTGGAGTGTAATCTGAAGGGAACTTGCTGCCAAAGCTCCCAGAAATTGAACCGACATTACAAACAAGATCTTCCATCCCTCGAACTGGGATTGATAGTGTAAATTCTGGGTTGACCGTGAGGATACTGGCGCTGTGCCTTCTCCGGTTTAAACTAAACATAAATCGTCCCTCGTTATTGGTAGCTGTTAGCCACGACAAGATCATGACATTGCTAAAGGCTCTATCCTGTCCTTTCTGCTTCTCTTTAAAAGTTCCCAGTAAGCATACCGGATTAGTGTACAGTATTCGACTGAACTGCTTACCGTCGAAAAGTTCGATCCATTGTGTGCCCTCCACCATCTTCCAATGCAAGGAATTGTAGGTAAGACTCGTGGATCTAGTCTGACATGAGAACCTTTCACAGCTATTTGGATGTTGTGTGTTGACGCTGAGCGTTAGCGATCGCAGTGCTTGTTAACGACTGAATCTTGCAACCCCCTACCCTAAGTTAGCTACTTTTGCTTGTCGCTTACCATGTAGAAGCTTGGAATAAGATCACCAAAAAGTCGTGTGCGCGGAAGTCTAGAAGTATATCTACCTTGATGTAAAATCTAGTAGGAACATATTTTGGAAGCTAAAGACAAGACCACGAATGGCTTATACAACTATCAAAGAGTCTGCTTGCCCATCCGAAAACTAATACTCTTCATCCAATCCAGCGTCCGCGCCATCGCCAGTCTCCGCACCAACCTCTTCGTAGTCTTTCTCAAGCGCCGCCAAATCTTCACGGGCCTCGGAAAATTCTCCTTCTTCCATTCCTTCGCCGACGTACCAATGAACGAACGCACGTTTGGCATACATGAGATCAAACTTGTGGTCGATACGAGAAAGAGCTTCGGCGATGGCCGTGGTGTTTGCAACCATGCACACGGCACGCTTAACCTGGGCAAGATCTCCGCCCGGAACCTGCATGGGCGCCTGATAATTGATGCCACACTTGAAACCAGTGGGGCACCAATCAACGAATTGAATCGTGCGCTTTGTCTTAATGGTAGCGACGGCAGCGTTAACGTCCTTAGGCACGACGTCGCCACGGTACATCAGGCAACAGGCCATATATTTTCCGTGACGAGGATCACACTTGGTCATCATGTTGCTCGGCTCGAAAACGCTGTTGGTGATTTCGGCGACCGTAAGGTTCTCATGGAAAGCTTTTTCGGTTGAGATGACAGGCGCGTAAGAAGTCAACATGAAATGGATACGGGGGTAAGGTACCAAGTTTGTCTGGAATTCCGTAACATCGACGTTAAGTGCTCCATCAAAACGAAGCGAGGCGGTGAGCGACGAGATGACCTGAGCAATGAGACGGTTCAAGTTGGTGTAGGTAGGGCGCTCGATTCCGAGATTGCGACGGCAGACCTCGTAGAGAGCTTCGTTGTCGAGACAGAAAGTGCAGTCCTATGAAAAAACCCAAAAGGTGAGACAAGCTATTTACGAAGACCATTTATTGCACAACTAATCTAAACGCACCGTGTGCTCAAGGAGGGCATGGGTGGAGAGGACTGAGTTGTAAGGTTCCACCACCGCCGTCGAGACTTGGGGTGATGGAGAGACGGCGAACGAGAGCTTAGACTTGCGTCCGTAGTCCACACTCAAGCGCTCCAATAGAAGACTTCCTAGACCGGATCCGGTACCTCCACCAGTCGCGTGAAAGACGAGGAATCCTTGAAGGCCGGTGCAGTTGTCCGCCAACTTGCGGATACGATCCAATACCAAGTCGACAATTTCCTTGCCAGTGGTCTAACGAAAGTAGAGTAAATAAGTTAAGAAATACAGCCAGACATTCTGGTGAACGGTTGATCATAATACTTACGTAGTGTCCACGAGCGTAGTTGTTGGCGGCATCCTCTTTTCCGTTAATAATCTGTTCGGGGTGGTAAAGCTGCTTGTAGGTACCATTGCGCACTTCGTCACAGACAGATGGCTCGAGATCGACGTAAACAGCGCGGGGGACATGACTACCAGAGGATGTCTCGCTGAAGAAAGTGTTGAAGGAGTCGTCAGCTTTTCCTAAAGACTTGTCGCCAGGCATCGTACCATCGGGTTCGATACCATGCTCCAAGCAGTAAAGCTCCCAGCACTGATTTCCAGTCTGAATACCGGCCTGGCCCAAATGAATCGAAATGCATTCTGTATGTGAAGTAGCGCATAACGCAGTCAGAAACAAGTTTTGGTGAAACATGAGCAGTGCATTGCTAGCCACACGTAGGATACACGTAGAATATCTACTGAGACTAAAAGCAAACCAAAAAATTCCAAGTTGCTCATATCGGCTGGTCTCTCTTCCCTTCGTTTTGATACGATCGTCTTACATCACTTACCACGCATGATAGAAGAACGAGAGCTTCGAGTAATACAAGAAAGCAGGTAATTGAACAGGTAATAGAACTAGCTCTCACGACAAGAGAAAGATCATTGTGGTCCTCCGCAGGTCGTTGCTCAAAAAGCAGCGGATCAGAAACAAGGCAAACCGATTGCACGCCGGCCTTTCTGAACGTTGTCGCATGATATTTTTCACAATGGAGCGAACGACTTTTCAAGTCTGCGTGACATCAAATGACAGACGCCAACGGAACAAGTAAAGGTTGCGCGCATACTTACCGGTACTTGTTTACGGTTACTCTCTGTTTTCACATCAGTCTGTCAATTGCCGGTAGAATTCCTTTTTTCCATCTCTGTCGCAGTCAGTGCAAAGAGCTTGTCTCTTTACTGTGAAGTAAGCAGATTTTCAAAGCGCATGAGAGTTGTGTTATCTAACATAGTCAATAAATTATGACAGCGTACCGAAATTCGTGCTTGTCGTCTTGAAAGAGAACAGAAATTCTGCGTGTTTGCTGTATCGATAAAAGAGGATGCGAATATCTGCCGTTCATAAAAGATGAAAGCTGCCGTTGGTCAGGGTCTATCGCTTATTTTGCTGATTGCCGTTTTTCAAGTCGTGGTGACCAAAGTGTCATTGGGAATAGAAGCGAAGCGACGATGGCAGCATGCTTTGACAGGTCATGCTCTTGTTCAAGTGTCGTACTTACTTCCGCTGGATGTGTGCATATGTCTCCTTTTGCTGAGCGCCTTTGGAATGGCGTACATTCGCTGTTTTCAATCCGACTTGTATACTCGGACATTTTCTGAGTTACTGCGACCGGAAGAAATGAAGGCAGGATGTCTTCCTGGAGCTTTCTATTTTTTAATTGGAACAGCTCTTACTGCATACCTATTCCCACTACAGATTGCCCAGTACGCTGTCGAATGTCTTTCGATTGCTGATCCATTGGCATCTTGGGTTGGAAGGTCAATCAGGTCGCCCAAAATACACGCTTCAGCATCTGTGGCAGGTTGTGCGGCCTGCTTCATTGCAGCTAGCGCTATTGGCGGAGTATATCTAGGAGGTTTTGCAAGCCCTTGGAAAATTGCATTCGGAAGCTTAGCGTGTTGTCTCGCCGAGGCGTTTTCTTTCGGATACGACAACCTGTTGATACCAATCACAACAGCTGCGGCTGTAAATCTTATGCTGTAGGAACAAAATGTAACGTAAATTTGGTTAGCTCACAGTTGACTGTAAAGCAGATTGCTACTGGAAGTTTATTTGCGCGTTGTAGAACATTTCATCACCAAAAGTATGATTACGTTTGCTTATGGTAACATTGCCCAGAGCTCATACGCATCACTGCTTCTGCGCCGGCAAAAGACTTGAGCAGCCCTGGTGGCAGAAAGCCTCCTTCGCAAGCGCATCGCCAATTTTGCTGTTCCTTACGACTTTCGTGAGCTAGCCGTGATTTTGGAACTATCTCTTCCCTTTCGTGTTTACCAGTGTCAGTTGTTACTCCACTATCACCAGGGTTTCTGTGGGAATCATCTTTTTTACCGTTTAATTCAAGCGCTTCGCAGTTAGTGTTTTCGGTGGCTTGAAACAGCATTTTCGTTCCGTCATCGTATATAACCTCTCTTGTCTTCTTATTACCAAAACGCACAGCAACACAAGGTGCCAAAAGTACGACAAGGATTACTACCAGAACAATGGAGCCACCCGAACCAGTGGGCGATTCTTTATTGGAGCCTTCGAAATCCACTTTCTTGCTGAACTTCATGCTCTGTGTACATCGCCTGAAAGCAGTACCAAGACTCCCAGTTTCGTTGATTGCCAAGCCTTTTAAGATTTAATGTTTTGACCATGACAAATGAAATGGTGTTCCATATCTAATTTACTGTTGAAAACGTCTCGTTTCGGCAGCCAACTTGGACATTTTCCAATTTCGAACAAAATCAAAAGAGAAAGTAGATACCACCATCTGCTAAATAGGACATCTCGCCTCTAGCTAGACTAGCTAAAGATGCTAACAAGCTTTGTAGTTGTTTGCACGGATACGCGCCACAGCCAAAAAAGAAAAATAAGATTTACAGTTAGGATATGTGGTCTAATAGTATTGTAAATCTCCGCGCTGTCATTGAATGTCACACAACATACGGAATAGGAGGCAGAGAGCGCTGTGATTTTCTTCCGTAACTCATATTCGAACGCTATTTTGTGTGATCCAGGAGGCATCGAGTCTATTGTCTTTGTATTTATAGGACCCCTTCGCTTCCAATGAGCGGCAACGTTAAACTTGTCAGTTTGCCCGCGCTGTCACAACTTAGGCCACCCCAGTTGCAGTGGTCTATATCAATATCTCTCCAGTTTTCTCGTAGGGATTCTGGCCACAGATTGCCTTGCATTGTTTCATACAGAATGACAAGGAAATCTTGCTCTGTGAGGGAAAAACACGAATTGCTCCCGAGATAACACGTTAGCTCACCCGGTGGACATTCAGTGCATCCCTCAGCATCTGAAGCAAACCCGAGAGTCGAATAGCTTCCTAAAGCGCAAAGGATAGCATCGCACCCGTATTTTGACGTACTTCCATTGTTGATGTTGGGATTGGAGCAAAGCCCCCGGGGTAATGGGTCGTACAAAAAATTTTGGCCAAGGTGCAAGTCTCGAATTGATCTATTGGAGCCAAAAGTAGAAGGCACCGTGCCGTGAAAAAGGTTTTCGCTTCTGTCGCAGCGCAAGTCAGTATGTGAGAAACGAAGACTCATCAGCAGCTGATATAGCCACAACTTACAGGTCTAGCCAAATAAGGTACGGAAGCAGCCCCATACTCATCGGTATGGTCCCAGTCAGCTGGTTGTCCTTCGCATGAAATATCTGCAGATTACCGGGAAATGATTCCGGCAGAGGTCCGGACAGAAGATTGTTGAACAAATCTGAAGAAAATTACATTGACTGTTTGTCAGAACAACATCAGAATAAATTGAAAATCAAGAGAAAGAAATCAATTTACCAATACGCAGAAGGGAGGCAGATTCGGAAACCTCTTTAGGAATCGTTCCGCTAAAGTTGTTGCTGGACAACTCAAGGTTTGTCATTTTCATGAGACTACCCAATTCGGTAGGAAGCGTTCCACTAAAAGAATTCTGAGATACCATAAATTCAATCAGGCTATTCATCCCTAAGTCGTTCGGCAGTGTACCTGAAAAATCGTTGTTTGTTAAATGCAAATATTGAAGCGAGGGCAAATTGTAAATCTGGAAAGGAACAGTTCCGGTGAATCGCCCGTGTGATAGCTGAAAGCAGCAAGCGTAAGTATAAGCAGTTCACAATCCTGAACATTATGCCATGCCCTATTGCTCACCATCAGCACAGAAAGTTTTGTTAGCAAGCCAATTTCGGACGGAAGCGTCCCAGACATAACCGGTGAGCTAGACAAGTCCAAATGTTTCAGATTGGATAACATCCCTATCTCAGTTGGTATTGTCCCCCTGAGGAATTGGCGGCGGCTGATGTGTAGCTCTTCCAACGAGGAAAGTTGCCCGATTTCTCTTGGAATACCGTTGCAGAATTGAATGGGACCAGGATTCCTGTCGCCATCTGAGCACATGTTTGCGTGAGTTAAGTCGATGACTGTGACCTCACCAGTTCGGCAGGTAATGCCTTTAAGGGCACATTCATGAAAAGTTATATCACCCCAGGGTTGAAACTCTGCGCCCCAGAAACGCCCAAGCGTGTCAATGTAAATCATCCTCAGAATTTCCCTATCGGACAAGACGCCATCGCCATCTAAATCACCGTGGACAATCTCCAAACCTCGACAGGAGGTGCGGCCGAGGATCTGACGGAGAGCAGGATCTGCGGTAGCTTCAGGGCATTCTCGGCATGCGGAATGTAGAGTGGCATGACCATGATTGTTGAAGGTGCCTGGTCGACACAAAACTGCATCACAACCAAATTCACCATAGAGCATATTCATAGAGATTGCACCTTCACCACAGAAAAGACCAGGAATGGTACCAGTAAGTCTAAGTTACAGTAACCCTTTGTGAGATGCTAAAATGTAAAGGGATCCGTTCCCGAAATCACTTGTAAACTTACAAGTTGTTGGTAAAGTTGAGGCGCAAATTCATGTTCATTTCTAACATCTCGTCAGGAAGAGATCCGCTGATCATGTTGGCCATGACGTCGATTGTGCGCAACCTTATCATCTGTCCAATTTCAGTAGCAATTGTTCCCGAAAGACGATTGTAGCTCAAGTCCAACCTTTCATAGAGTTAGTCAAAGTGTCAATGACGCTCAAAACCTTGTTCTTCCTGTATTGCTTACCATTGCAGCGACGCTTTGAGTCCAACAAAAAGGTCACGCGGAATCGAGCCTGTTAGACGATTGTTATCTAGACGGAGTACACTAAGATTTGTCAGTTCGTGCCAGCCAACCTCTTTGGCCGAGGTTGGCAGAGTTCCCGTGAATTGATTGTTGGAAGCAAGGAATGTTTGGAGTTCAGACAGGTCCCAAATCTCAGATGGTAGAGCTCCCGTGAAACGGTTGTCACCCAAATTCAAGTCCTGCAGACTTTTCAGTTGGTTAATGTTGAAAGGAAGGGGTCCACAAAGAAGCATGGATCCCAGATCTAGTAAACGAAGGCTGGATAAGTTCGCAACGCGGCTTGGCAACTCTCCAGATATCCAGTTGTCGGCGGCAACCAAGTATTTCAAATTTTTCAATTCGAATAGTGCATCCGGTATCGTCCCCGTTAGCACGTTATTGCTCACATCAAAATGCCGCAGGTTTGACCAGGCCACTAAGTTAGGCGGAATTTGGCCTATGAGATGATTGTCGGCGATGTGGATTCCTTCCAATCGAGTGGAGTGCGTCCCTAAAGTTTCCGGTATCGAGCCACTGAGGTCATTATGACTTAGATCAATCAATCGCAGTCTTGGGATGTAGGAATAGTTGTCAGGGATACTGCCATGGAGTTCGTTGTACTGAAGCTCCAAGCGAGTCAGGAATTCCAACATCCCTAGCTCCGTTGGCAAAGTTCCTTGCAACTCTTCGTGGACCAGCACAATTTTGGTGATTGCGTCTGCCGGCACTGTCACACCCCCTTTCTCCATTTCTATTAAATCGCTTTTATCAGGACCACAGGTGATACCTCTCCACATGCAAAGGTTGTAGTTTTCGTCGAGCCAATGTCCCTCTGTCTGCATCTCTTCCGTTCCTTCAACCGCATCATACAGTTTTTTTAAAACGATCCATTCTCGTACGCCACGGTCTGACGGGTGTAAATGATGCTCTTCCACCAGATGTTCGGTTCGTTCTTTCCTCACTTTTCGAGTTGCTGTCGCTAGATCGACAACAATAGTCCTGACTTTGGAGGTCGGACCTTGCGAGTCCTTAGAGGCTCCGAGGTCAACATATCGCGAAAGTCTGGTTGCTGCCGCGATTGTCGGCAAAATGACTACCAACGTAGAAAAATGAAGCCAATACCACCAGCGGATGATTCCCTGCCGCCGACTCATTGTAACCTTTTCACAACTAATTGGATTGCTATCTTCCGGGACGCAAACATATACTAATGTAAACGACCAATACCATCAACACCCTTGCTTTTCCGATGTCTTGTGATACTTTGTCACACCGATTGAAGGGGCGACTGACTTTTTCAGCCTCCAGCAGTGACATTTTCCAATATATACAAAGTAGTCGATGCTATAGTTTCTGACGAATAGAAATCCCCAAAAATCTAGTACGACGCTGGAAACTCATAAATAGCCTTTCTCACGTTCCTGCGGGAAAAGCGTTCTCGTCGCCTCCCATTCTCCTCGATTGTCGCCTAACAAACAGGATAGGCATCGGCCATGGCCATACACCACCGTGGGGATGGGTTCGTGGGAGGGCAATTTGCAAAATGCGTACCCGAGTGCAGATTCGCGTGTTAGCTCGTGGACATCGAGTGTTTGTCGGTTCGATCCCACGGCGTCCAGCATTTCGAGCTTTGGGACCGAGTCCGTCACGGTACCGGCATCGGGCTGGTACGCCTTCTGCTTCGACACGGCCGACCACAGTTTCGGAGACACCCAAAAATTCGGCCTCTTTCTTCGTTTGGAAAGAGAAGACACAACGAGGCAGGAAATTAGAGTCGGTCTTCCCATTGTCGAAAAGGGCAAGCCTCTGCTTTCCATGAATTTTGGGAGGGTTTTCTTCTTTCCGAAACGATGCCGTGTCTGTGTGGATACATCATCAACAATTGGAGGAAAGGATCGGAATACGGAGAGATGTACCTGGAAGCTGATACTACACCGCTTTCTGCCTAGAAACGAACCAGAGCCCCAATTCACGAAAGAGACTGTCACGGCATCAAATCTGAAGAAACGGTTCGTTTGCGCCACCTGTGTCCGTGGTTTTCCGACGCTCGAAGCTATAGACCATCATAGCAAGAGGGCTCATCCCGAGTTGGGGCCCCCACCTCCCGCCATTTGGAGCCGCCCGCTCCCAGTTATTTACAGCGATCTATATTTAGCAATCATCGACAAGCCACAAGGTATGGCCGTCCAGGGCGGGGAAAATCAGACCTTGGGACGATCCGATCTGTTGCTGCCGTTGGCACTCAAACCTGGCACCAAGGTGCCGTGGCCCACTCAAAATAGTATACTAGACAGTGCTTTGACGAAACCCCGCGTATGCCATCGGCTGGACGCCGGAACAGGGGGTATACTTGTACTGGCGAAAACTCGTGTTGCCGAAGTGAAACTGAAGCAATGCTTTGCGGACCGCGCTTGTCGAAAGCGATACCGTGCGCTCCTGTACGGAAAGCTGCCAAAACAAGAAGGAACCATTGAAGCATCTTTATCAGGAAAACCAGCGGAGACGCACTACAGCGTACTCAGGTACGTTCGATCCTTGGATTTCGGGTGGTTGACCTTGATTGACCTGCGCCCGGTGACTGGACGGAAGCATCAGCTTCGCCGACACATGCAAGGCATGGGGCATGCGATTTATGGTGATCAACGCTACGGTCCCAAGCTGGAGCCGCGTCCGAACGAAGGAAGCGAGGACCCCCACAGTCGCCTTTGTCTGTGGGCAATGGAGATTGCGCTGCCGCATCCATCGACCGGTGAATACAAGACGTTTACTCTGCCGAGCCATCCAACATGGCTCGCGCTCGTGATCCGGTACGAAGAGGAACGCTGGGAACGGTCGCAGCAATTTCACAGTCAAAGCTAACGTAAGGTTTTACAGTAAGTCGTTGTTTTGTTACTCTCAATAACTACACTACTACCAATTTAGTGGGCTCCAGCAAACGCTTCTTCGTCGGGAATGTGAAGCATCTTAAAAAAGAGACCCAGATCCTTGATGTAATACGAATTGTCGTCGTTGTGGATGGTAAACCAAAAAACTTCGTGGGATTCCGGGTCGACAAAACCAACCTGCCGGGTAGCACGTCGGGAAGGGACCAAGATAGGAGAGGCAAAAGTCCCGGTGCCTTCCGGAGGAACCAGACCCAAATCATTGTATCCCTCTGTGTTCGCAGCTTCCAGTTCGTCGAGCTCTTCAATGTTATCGATACCAAGTTTGTCGAGATCCTTCTTGATATCGTCCGGAATAAAGTCGGGGATGTTTCCTTTGTGAATTTTGCGGTCGCGATCGGTGGCAATCAGATTATCCGTCTCAGCGACGCCAAAAATCTTGCTCAAACCGAACGGCAATTCTTTCTTGCCACCGTCGGAGGAGAAGGTGCGACTGGCCAGCGAGACCGTGCGTCGATTGGCACCCTTGGTCGCACTGTCGAGACAAGTCAAGGCAACACGAAGAACGCGTGAGTCTACACGCCTGTCTTGTATAAGAAAGACGCACCAAAGCTTCGCAGCTACATGAATGCTGAAGCATTCAATAAGGTACTGGCCGTTTCTGCCTCGAAACAAGTGCTTATATTCTGTTTGGTGTCTTTTCCACCACCGTGGTGACCAGATACATACGAATTGGCCGTACAAAATCTACCGGAACGAATACGAACTGGGGAGGACTGTCAGACGGTAACGTTCTAGATCATCTCATAGTCTTATGTTCAACTTGATTCTCTGCGTCGCTGCCTAAAACATAAACGGTACAGCGATAGAAACAAACATACCTTCGAACGGTTGCCGCAAACATAGTAAAACGCTCAAAATCGCGGGTATGCGAAGACCGCTGGATCTGCTTTTTCGTTGACCCCCTACGCTGCTGCGGGCTGTGGGCGGGGTCCAGTCGGGGCTTGGCCGTCTCGCTTTACCGGGTGCTTCGTCGGTTACACTTGCTGTACACTAGACAGAGCCGTGCCATGCCGATCCCAACGTCGTGTCTGAAAACGTGACGTATGTCTATGTCCTATGTCTCGATGTCACTGAATGCATGGGAAGAATTTTCTCTGACCTCCAAGCGACGCCGGACAGACAGATCACAAGATGACACAAATATTTCATCCGGAAACTGGAAACGACGAACCATTTCACAATGGAAAATCGCCCTCTAACTATAAGGCAAAGTCGTGTACTGCACAAGGAAAGCCAGAGTGACTTCAGAGAGAGAGAGAGAAAGATAGAGAGAGCCTCCAACATTGGAGACTGTGACGATTTAGTGTAGCATGGACACGAAACGGCAGAGAGCGCGTTCACGGAGCCGTTGCGATGTTAGCTGTTTTCGGCGTTGGGTCACATTGTCCCTGTTACTTGGCACAACACTACCGCTCGTAGATTCACAGCAGCAAGATCCTTTAACCATGAATGGAGGTTCCTTATTGGCCATGGCTGGGAAAGATTGCGTAGCCTTGGCTGTTGACCGACGATTCGGTAGTGGACCTGCCCTAGTGAATGTCGGGCCACGGTCCGTTCTGGCTCCGTCATCCCTATTACTGGTCGGCTTTACTGGAATGGAAGGCGACGTACAGTCGTTGAAACAAGAGCTTGCCGCGCAAGTTGCCCGAAAGTATCAGAGAGGTATGGGAATCTCGGGAACAGAAAACCAAAGATTCATTTCTCCCCGGTCCATGACATCACTGACTAGTCACGTACTCTACAATCGAAAACGGGCGCCGTATTTTGTTGAACCACTCGTGATTGGCCTCGAACCTTGCGTTTCTGAAAAGAAAATGTCACCCATCAGCTCGGATGCAACAGTAAACTCCACAACGGCATACCGACCATATCTGTGTTCGCTCGACATGATAGGTGCGACCTCTTTATCGAATGAGTTTGTTTGTGCAGGCGCAGCAATCAAGTCCATCTACGGAACCGCCGAAGCCGCCTACCAACCAAATCTGTCAGGAGATGAACTCGTGGAAGCATGCGGAAAAGCATTTTTAAGTGCTCTGGAACGAGATTGTTTAAGTGGTTATGGCGCCGTTGTATACCTCATCACTTCCGATGGAATTGTTGCCTACGAACTCGAAGGCCGTAACGATTAAATTTTAAATTTGCATTAAAGAAAGAAGCTATTTATTCCCATGAAACATTTGCGTGTTTGGTAGACTCGTAGAAGCCAACTGGAAATTTACTTGAGCTTCGCCACGAGTGCGGCAAGTTTGTTTTGGTCTGCCCCCATCATTTCCTCGATTTTTTCTCCATTTCGAAAGAATTGGAACGTGGGCATGGCGCGGACACCGCAGTGGGCGGCGACGTCGTCGGCTTCGTCAACATCGACTTTCACGAATTCAATATCCGGATTCTCTTCCGCTAGCTTTTCGAAAATGGGTCCAATGTACTTGCAAGGTCCTAAAATAACAAAATGGAGATTTCAGTGAGCTTGCGTTACTTTCTTTGGTAACTCACGACATCAATGTTGAAAAGCCCGTGTCTATGAGATATCCGGTTTCCCGCATGCGTGACCGTTAGGTGCGAGTCAGCTCCGAAAAGATTCTCCGATATTTTCGCAACAAATATCTTACCACACCTTTAGAATTTAGAAACAATGGAATTGTCAGAGACCTTTCTTTCATAAAAGGAAGATGAAAGACATATTTTGACCGCATTGAGGATTTGCGCGGCGGTGAAATCTGTCAAAGCCTCTCGCCAATAATCAGAAAACCTACCATGTAGCCGTAAAGTCGACCACAACAAGCTTTGTCTTGGAGGTCTCCAACATAGTGTTGAAGTCGTCCATCGATTCCAGATGTTTCACCATGATGATAAGTGGGTAATAATCGTGTTTTATCGTATTGTTCAACAACGGTGGAGATTTTGCTTTTGTGACCGTAGTGTGAATGGTCGAACTGCTGCGATCCCCGCCCGAGTTTTCTACGCGAGAAAGAGCCTTTTTTGGAGATAAAACTACCTGGGCTGGAATTCTCGGTTGATCGCAATCAGCCGCAAAACCCAAGGAATCGAAAGGGTTCGATGACGAGACCTGTAGTCTAGCTATTCATGTCAAGCGAATCCTGTCGTATGACAAGACCATACCGAATTTTTCTATAAATATAGAAAGATTCGTTTTGGAATCACTGACGGATTGGAGTGAAAAGTATAATCGACTTTTTCAAGATATGTCGTCGCCGACAGTCTGTCAAACGAAAACAACGATGTAATGGTTTTGGTATGCTTCTCTCAATGCAAAGGCATTCCACAACTTTCCGGTTGATGGAACTGAGACTAAAGATTATAGTAAACCGCTTTCATTTGGTTTTCTATCAAGTGGTCGAATCTGACTCGGTTACCTCTTCCAACTAGACAAAGAGAAGCACCAAAAAGAGACAATCTGGGCCTTGACATGAGCAAGCTACAGCTGCAGCAGGCAACCCAAGAACGATGTGGAGTATCCTATGACGAGTCGTTGGAGGCCCAACGTCTCGTGCCATCAATCTTTGAGCGCATTGGGGGAGAAAAAGGATTTCGAGGATTGTCAGAAATGTTTTACAATTTCGTTTTTGATGATCGAGAGGCAACTTGGTTTCTAAATATTTTTTCAAGCAGCACACGCGCGGAAGCCATTGAAAACCAGTACTTATTTTTTGTCCAAACATTCGGTGGTCCTGATTTGTACAAACAAAAGAAAGGCAAATACACTCGTCTCGTTGGCCGACACGCAAACTACAATATTGGGCCGCAAGCTGCTGATCGGTGGGTATATCATATGAAACGGGCATTGGACCAGAATGAGCACCTATCAAGTGATGCCGAGACCAGAGAAAAGCTTCACAACTACTTTCTTTACATGGCGCATTATATTGTTATTGCAGGCGAGTATATGCGACCCGATCAAGTAAGTATGCCGATGCTGTCATTGCTACATCTACTTTCCACATAAATTCACATCTTATTCCGCTTTTCTCTTTGCAAGCTGAGTGGTGGCACAAAGGTTGATACTGGCAGGGTGTGGTAGCTCTATACTAGCCCCATTGATCGAATTATTTTCGTGACTTTACGGCGAATACGAAAAACCAACTCGTGCCGGGTCAAAAATCTCAATAACCGCTAGGGAAGAAATGTCAACAGATAATGACGAGAACTTCTCAGTCAGCGTATGCTAAAAGGATATATTGCCAACCTTACCAGATAGCTAGAGATATCCTTGAAGACGTTGCTTTTGTATAGTATTGTGTAGGAGACCTACTATGATTTGTTTTACTATTAACTTGTCTAACGGACTGTGAGTTTTTCTCTAGGTTTTCTGAACAGATCAATATCTCGCGTAATTTTCGTGCGGAAGTTCTTCGAACCCGAAGAAGAAACAGCACAGCCGCTTCCCAATCCTGACTGGTTGCCTAGCTGGAGACCCATTCATTTCACGGCCTACTGAGGATTGTACGCGATATGAAAGTCAGCGCTACTCTTTTTCTATCCTTTCTCTTTGCTGCGGTTCCCTGCACTTATACGCTGTCGATGACTTCTCCCAAAATGGCAAATTCGGAGAGTTCGAACCGTCTGAGCCGATGGGCAGAGCGAGTAAGATTTCCCACGCAATCTCCAGTCTGTTTCTTGTCCCAAACTCGTAACTAAGAAGCCTTTTCTATCATATCTCTTCTCGGAAAGTGGGCTGACAGTCGCATTGGTTGGCACGAAGAAGGGGTACATGATTCCATTTTGCGCTACGGTGATCGACTTATTTCTACTTTGCATGACAGCGATGCATGCCCCACTCCTGCTCGTGTGTTCGTACCGCTGTGTGGCAAGACTGTGGATTTGGCATTCTTTGCCAAAGCTGATGCTGTTTCGGAGGTGGTAGGAGTCGATGGAGTACGGAAGGCGCTTGAAGAGTTTGCCCAAGAACACACAGACTTAAAACTTGCTCCGTTAGAAGACCAGACGGACGAATACGAAAGATTGGTTGGGGAAAAGATTGCCCTATTAAAGGGCGATTTTTTTCATCTGGATGAAAAAGTAACAAATGGCAGATTCGACGCCATTTTCGATCGAGCGTCCATTGTTGCCATCGATCCCAGTTTGAGAGAGGAGTACGTGAACGTACTGAGCAGGTTGATTCAGCCCGGAGGAAGAATTTTATTGGTTGTCATTGAACGAAAAACCGGGACAGACTTTGATATGCAAGGGCCACCTTTTTCCGTACCGGAGACAGAAGTGCGACGTTTGTATGAAAATCAGAGCTGGGTCGAGTCTGTAACACTTATTGAGGAGGAAGGCGAGAAGGGTCGGAATACTCCTGGATCTGGGATGAACTCTCTTTATTTCATCATTCAAACAAAATAGAGTTATATTGAAATCATTTGCCACTTTCATAGTCTAATTTTCTCTGCCAATGTGGAGATTGCGAGCTGGGTTCATGCCTGATTCAAAGAACTGTAATTATTAAATGGTCATTCACTGTCAGGGATGCAAATCAAACCTATTTCAACGGTTTTGCTTCCAACTTCATTTGAAACGCTTGATGAATCCTTGGTTAATACTGAGCCTAGTGCGAAAAACTGGAACTGTTCTTATATCCTTATTTTAATACGGGATCGGATTCGCTGTTGCACTCAGGGTAAAGCTCATTCTTTCCATAGTCGCTTCGGTGACCATTTTTTTGGATCGTGTGATATATAACCCGCACCTAAACGACGAACGCAATTCAACCCTACCCTCACCCGGACAGACACACTCAGCGAATCTGTTTATCTTGTTGCAACGATCAAGCGACCATGGAGGGAAAACGTCTGGTAGAATTCACAATCTGAAGGCGACCAACGACATGTCATCCATCTTTCCTTCCTGCCTCTCCTTACCGATACGGCGATTACCAAGCGTTCTCAGAAACACCACGTTCACTGCTGCTGCCAACGACAACGACGACGACAACGAGGGGCACGATTCGGGACTGGACGAAGTGGAAGAATCGGAAGTCTGTATCTTACCAGATTTGGGAGCCTTGCGATTTTGGTCACATCCTCATCGATCACTTGACCTCACTATGGATCGACAACAGGGAGTTGTTTGGAAACGCCGTGATGTCTTTAAAAATCGCTGGCGACCTCGCTGGTTTGTGTTGCAGCCTGGCCAGGGAGTCCTGACCTACTATCTCTTGACGGCACCCGTTTCGACCGCCATCAACTCCATTGCTCTACCCTTGATTCCTGACGTCTCATCCGCTGACAATGACCACTACAGAGGTACTCGAAATGTTGCTACTTCTGCTTCTCTACAACCAACTTTGCGCAATGGTGGAGGTTCCAATGCCCGGGATCGGGTGACTTCTTGGGATTCGGCCGTCTCCGAAAATACGCTGGATTACGATGTAGTACCTCGCGGGACTATTTATCTACTCGGCTGTACCGTGGATGTGAATGATGCACTTAGCAGACCCCGTGATAATCTTTTCGCCTTTACGATCATTCCGCCAACTTCAATGGAGAACAAAATTCATTTGGCGGTCCGTACGGCCGAAGGACGCTCGGCTTGGATAAACAAACTCGCTAGGGTGGCGCGGGTTGGATCCCCGCCGCTCATCCGATCCATTTCCATTCCGGAGGAGCCAGATCATTCTTTCGAGCATGAAGATGACGAACACCGTCTCCTTGACAGAGAGAATGATTTACGTGAAGTAGATTCAACTACTGATACAGTCTGGAAGAGTGTAGGAAGCCGTGAATCGCTGTATAAAGAATTGCCGGATGCGCTGGCAAACGAAATTGAGGAAAAGCTAGCACAGTTCTTGCCCATTTGCGATCAGGGACCCACCGTTGGTTGGAAGTTGATTTTTGAGCGGGATGAGGATGCCGCGTATCGAAAAGAGGATCCGAACAGTGGGCAGACTATGATCAAAAGCATCGCGTTGTTAGAGCATCCTCCGAAACAAATCTTGGATATCTTGCTTGACATTCAACGTCGTACCAATTTCGAATCCACTTTTCGTACTGGGGAGCGCTTACGGACTCTTAATGCGCACACTTTTTTGGATTTTTACGCGTACAACGCTATCTGGCCCACAGCAGCGCGAGAGTTTGCCATTGCGATGCACTGGCAGGTAGTAGGCCGCGATGATGAAAGGGCGATTTGCATCATAGGGTTTTCGTGCCCCGATGCAGAAAGCGTTAAACCTGTGGAGCCTCATCATGTTCGAGGCCGCTTGATTATATCGATGTATCTACTGCGGCCGGTTGGGGAAGGGCAGTGTCACTTAACACGGCTCCTGTCGTTTGATCCAATGGGTGGAATTAATAAACATTTGGCCCGAATCGTTTTGCAGCAGCAAGCGGGACTCCCTGCTGTACTCGGAAAGTTTCTGGATCGCCACAGGTCTGTTGTGCCTTTCAGACTTACCGGACGCCTAAGGGACGACGATCTAATTCGAGATGTTGTGGAGCACTTGCCCAAACCAAACTCGACGGACGCCGTTCGTGGAACGCTCGACTGTACAACCAACCATTCGCTTGTTCTTGCCGGTTCGGAGACGTCGAGAGACGGTATAAAAGTGGACAATGATGACCATTTGCCCGTACGGGGTAGGCAGGCTGCGATTTTGATTGCTCCTCTTCTTTTGTATAAAGTATGCATTCTCATGGGGTCTTCGTGGTCGTTCCCTCTGTTTTGCCTTGGTGTATTTCTTGCTGTAAGGCAAGTCGCTATACAGCACTTGGGTAAAGTGCTCCCGCATATCCCGCTTGAGACTCAAATTGCTGGGCCCGTTACATGCCGTTTCTCCGTGAATTTGAAGGGAATTCTGCGTTTCATCGCGAACAAGAAAGAGGAACGAACAGATCTTCGAAGAGGTACTTCCGATGTGTCCGTAGTGCATCTTGTTGTAGCGGCTATATCCCGTGCTCTGAGAAAAGAACCGTCTTTGCGGTCTAAAACTTGTACGATACCATGGCTACTGATTGACGAACGTGTAGACCAATCACGTGAGTCTGTGAGAGTTTCCGTTTCGGAAAATGCAGACGGCGTGGTAACGCTTGAGAACGTGGACAATCTCTCCGTTCAAGAAATAGCTGATGAAGTGAAAAAATTGGATAGCTGGCGCGACGAGGCCCAAAACATTGGCGAGTGCCTCGTTCTTGCCACGCCGGACTTTGATAGTAGTAACATGGAAATTGACGTTACTTCGGGCTGCTCTGAAGTTACGGTTGTTGCTGTTATCGGTGGAGTTCATTTGGAGCGTTGCAGCCAGAAGGGACGCCGAGCAAACGATGAAAGACCCAGACCCATGCTATCACTTTCTTTAACAATATCTGCACCCTATCAAACACAAATAGTTGCTGCGCGGCGCTTCGCGGAAGAAGTACAAAAGCTACTCCAGTTTCCGGAAATGTGTGACAATTGAAACCAGAACTTGCTTGGCTGTGAATTCCTCCCGGGAGAACCATTTACATTACTTGTATGAATTGAGACCGCGTCTCCCTATGATCACTTTTCTTCATGCGAAGTATTACACGTCGTTATTGGCCAGTATTGCCTTTATCTCTGCGTCAATGCCTAATTTCTTTCCCTCCTTTGCGTAGTCAAGGCCGCATCGCTTGAGCAAACGTAAGGCTTTCGCCGGCTGACTGCAGTGAATCGCTTTTTCGATAATTTTTGGTTTAAACTGTTGTGCTTCTTGCCCGAAACCCACCCACAGCAGATTGACCTCAGCCCATTTATCTCGCGGTAACCAGGATTCGAGCTGGACACGCGTTTGTTCAGGAGTGTTAGACTTGACCCAATTTAAAGCGTTAAAGAGACGATGCATGTGTGTGTCGACGCCTATTCCGGTCTGCCGATTCCATGCAACGTTCTCGCAAATGTACGCCATTTTCGGGCCAACTCCAGGAAGCTCCATCATGATTGATGCTGTAGGCGGAATGTCGTTGTCGAACTTTTCTTTAAGTATTTCCACGGTTTGCTTGATGAATTTTGTTTTGTTGTTGTGAAAACCCACTTTGTTAATGTACGAATTCAACTCCGATGCGTCCATTGCAACAATACTTTCTACGTTCAAAACATTAGCTTTCTGCATGCTCCGAATGGCTTCACCTACAGTCGCATCTTTTGTCTGGCTACTCAGCATGAGAGAAATTAAGACCTGAAACCGGAAGTCTCTGGGAGTCTGCGTACGATCGGGTAAGGCTTCACATCCCGAGTCGTCGCAGGGCGCTGTCCTATCTTTTCGCAATTCCACCACTAGCGCGTAGATGTCTTCCCATCCAGCCGGAGGTCCATGGGAGCCCGGCTCCGGCGTGACAACTCTTTTCTTGACTGAATTTTTTACTGCTTCCACCTTTGTGATTTCTCGGTGCTCTCCTTCTGCTGTTTTCTTATTGCGCGACCGCCTCGTTTTCTTCGGTGAAGGCGTGACGACTGCTGTCGTTTCTATTTCAACGTCCACTTCTAGTTCAGTGGATCTTTTTTTCGAGAGAGGCGTTCCAGGCGCGGATACCTCTTTCTTCGCCAGCATTAGCGTTGAGGTTTGCAGTATTCGTGTGGAAACAGGCATGTTCGAAAGTGAGTGACGAGACAAGGACGACAACGATCCGTAGGTGAGAGTCAAGGGAAATTGTAAGAAAGCGGTTGCTGATGCGTGACGCGCGGGTAGTATCAAGGAGTAAAAAAAGATACTGGACACTTTGAATTTGAATGCAGCCTTGTTGGTCCAAAGGAGCATTTCACAGTGACTCACACTGTTAGTGGGATGCGTCTGTAACGTATACACTCCAGGCTGTGGTATTGACAGATCCTCCGTTTTGTCGTTCGCCATATCCTCCTCCTCCCGAGCTTCGAGTGGTTCTATTCACTGTGACGTGAGACTCGCCAGTTTCAGTCTTTTTACGCGCCTTTTCTGCGATTTTCCCTCTTTACAGTTATTTCAGAGTCAGAAGAATCCCAAGGGGGATGATGCTTCCGCTTATTCTGTCAAGTGAGTTCCGGGTTTCGGAACGCGGATGCGACGGAG
This sequence comes from Phaeodactylum tricornutum CCAP 1055/1, assembly GCF_000150955.2. Classification (NCBI taxonomy): domain Eukaryota; phylum Bacillariophyta; class Bacillariophyceae; order Surirellales; family Neidiaceae; genus Phaeodactylum; species Phaeodactylum tricornutum. Next base: position 528,325 of record NC_011677.1, read on the forward strand.
AATTTTGAATGAGGCCCTTATCACAATATCGATGGGAAAAACACAAACGAGCGATCCTCGGGAGATCGAAAGCCGAAGCGTCGACCTGGAAAAAGAACTGGTAACAAATTGATCAAGAGCACAGTTTTTCTATGAAAGAATCGACAATGAAGTCAGCCTTTCTTTTATTTGTTGCATCTTTCCGTGCTCTAAATGTCCTGGCGTTTTCAACAGACGGCTGGCCGCGATTACAACGGTGTGTTGCTTTTTCCAACTCTGTCATTCAAATTGAACGATTCTCTCAATCTCCAGAAGGAGAAACGTTCTCGATCCCCTGTAATAGCCGAGAGGTGAATGTTAAAAATGAGAAAAAAGCAATGGCAGAGAATTCAAGGCGGAAACTTTTGATTCACTTCAGCGCCATTGGATCTACGTTGGCTACGCTTCCGTCGTCTTCAGAAGCGCTATTTACGCCAAAGGATCGTAGGCAACTGGAAGTCTGTCTAGTCAACGTACTACGCGTTGTCTATTGGTCCCAGAATATTGCAATTACACTACAAAGTGCCGACGACTCTTCGGACACCAAACGTGCCAAATATCTTGAAGCCCGACTGGGTGCCAAGGCCGCTTTGACAGGCAAAGTTGGTGGTGGGGCCTCGGGAAAAGTCTACACGCTGGCAAGCTTACGGCTGCCGTCGTGTTTGGAGGATTTAGAGTATTATGCACGTCCACAATCACGACAAGTTGCGGATTTGCGGAGAGATTTTTACGAAGGGCTGGCAGCCGTCGTTGAATTTGACGGGCTTGATACTTTGACGGACCCGTCGCCACGATCGAGTCTAACCCTGGGACAGGTCAATGAGCAGAAAGTTCTTTTTGTGCAGCGCATGCTCGCCGAGCGCGTCGTACCTATTGGACAGCAGCTTGTGGCCAGCTTTCCAGCGGAATCAGTTCAACAGGCCCACGTATTCATGCAACAATACTATTCTAGTGAGCTACCGCTAGCACAGAAGAGAGATGGCGAAGAGTTAGCTACAGCATAGAGGGATACCTAGATTTTTGCTCACAATCAAGCTTGTTGATAGCAGCTAGAGTAAGCCATTTGTGCAACAGAATCGGACGGGGAATAGGTATGTCATATTAGATCAGCAGCGAGACGTTACCATATGGACCTGCCACGGTTATCTCGCTGCATAGTACTTGCCACGTTTAGAGACTGCGGTTGTTGATGCGAGTTAGCTGTAGGTCGTTGGTGAAGGAGATGCAGGTTAGCGTGAGATTGTTGCTGATTTGTCCCCCATGTCGCAAAGCTTCTTTCTTGTTCCGAAGTTTGCGGAGCTGGAAAGATGCCGTCATGATTTAAATCTTCGTGTAGCAAGTTGTGCAACACCGACGGTGATTGTGACTGGGGATCGATGCCGCCCCACAGGGAGGCTCCATCCAGCAAGGGATCACCCGTAGAAATGGATTCGATGAATGATGAGTCTAGGTGAGCGGCTTGATTCGGTAACCCACTCCGACCGATACCCAAAGATGATGGCAACGTCGGACCAGAAAACGACGATCCGTTTGTGAAAGATTGCGAGGGCAACGGCGGTAGACAAGTTTGTTGCGAAAGATTGTTCCGAAAGGAATTACCGGTCAACGAGTCGGAAAAGAGCAACGATGGATCTACTGGTGGATTTGTCGTGGACATTAAATGACTCCCCAAAAGACCTGTGCCATTGTTCCCAGTCGCGAATCTAGTGAAAGAATCCGCAGAACGGGAAATGCTTCCTCCCGCCATAGGATCATTCTTCATTGGGAATTGACGCTCGCTAGCTCCTGAAATTGCTGGATGCTGCATACTATTCAGGTCGGCGGAGAGCCCTGGAGGAGGAAGAAAGCACCCCGGTCCATCGTTTCCAGGTAGATGAGGGACCCCAGCTGGCGTCAAGCCCCATGGATGCGTTGCTTCCATCGCCTCCGGAACAGCCGGAACGGTTAACCCAAAGCCAGGGGGAGCGACTGGCTGTGATGAAGGAACGGGAATGGAAGTAGCACGGGCTTGCAAACTCCCAATAGTCGATACTGTTGCGTCGTCATTGTTGTAGATCTCAATGGTTGTAATCTCATTAAACGAATTGACCGTCGAGGAATCGTTTCCATTTTCTCGAACTTCCCTGTTAACCCAAGTCGATGTAGGGGCAGTAGCCATCGCCGACATGGCAGCCGGGATGGGTCCTTTATCAGGCATGCCGGAGATCTGCTTCGACAGCGATCTCGGAGGCAAGGCCTTACCCTCCAATCCACCTGACGATCTCTTGACATCCGCGGCTGTGGCTGTCTGCACCTGTCGCTTTTGTCGATTGTTCCATTCCCGATTTTTCCGACGCTGCTCTTCCCGGTGGGCGGCTTGTCGCTCGGCGGCAAGTCTTTCTTCTTCGGCTTTACGCAAAGTTGTCAAACGGTTAACTTCAGCTGCGTTAGCGGCTCGCGCATGCCGGAGCGAATCACGAGATTGGATACCACCGGAAATCTGAGACGCGGGTTGGTCCTCTATTGTTTTCGGAGATTCGTCAGGCGCAGCTGGACTTGTATCTTGTCCAAAAATCCAAGCCACAACGTCATCCGCTGTTGCTCGGTCCATGCCTCCACAAGCGTGAACACCGTTCATAATTTGATCTCGTACAAATCCCATACCTATTAGGGCAGAAATCATTGGATCTTCTGGTACAGATTTTGTCACAGGTTCTGTTATGTTTTTCGTGTCGATTTTCGATACCGGTAGAGTTTCAGCATAATTCTTTTGCGCTTTAGAACTCGACCTCTGGGGCGTATTGCTGGCCATGGACTCTTGTTTGCGTAGGCTGCCATCGTTGCTGGTAACTGAACCGGCTTCTGGCTTGCGCGTTTTTGTAGCCTGCTGACGGACTTGCTCTTCAAGTTTGCTCAATTGCTTTTCTGACAGTGGCTCGATGCTGTTGCCTTGCGACGCCACCTCACGCAAGCGATGCGCAATTTGTGCCAAACGCTCTAGATAGAGCCGTGCTTCGGTGCCCGACAAAAGTTCCTTGGTAATTTCCGGGAGCGCCATACCATGACTTTCAATCTGTTTACTCCATGCTTGCTTACGAATAACGTCGGTTAGTTCCACAGCGGTCAAACCACCCTTTCCTTGTCGCTTCCAAGTGTGTGTATCGTTCGTTGGCACCAGCATATCGGCTCCGTGCTGAAGTATAAGTTCGACAACACGCATTGATCCGGACGCGACAGCATATTGCAGCGGTGTCCATCCCGAATCTTGACAGCGAACGTTGATTTTTTTCTGTTTTTCATCCGAACCCTCAGAAGCACTGCCCCAGGATGACAATAATGCCTGAACCAGAGCTATATCACCATGAAAGCAAGCCGTATGCAGTACACTACGCCCATTCCGTTGAGGTTCTGATAGCAAGTCTATCGACTTGCGTCCCAACAGAGTGGCCAGCAGCACCCGCGCTTGTCTATTCTTGGGCAAGGTTTGCCGATTCTTGGCCAAAAGCTGTGGAGCCAAAGCCCGCCAGTGCGTTTTGGCAACTCTCTCGTCATTAACAGAGGGAGAATTCACCAGTAGGACTTCCAACGCGTCAACATCGTTTACGTTGATTGCGCTGACTACTTTGGAGCGCCACGCGTGGAAGACCTTGTCGAGTCGTTTCGCCACCGCTTCGGCTTCCGATCGAGCTTGTGAGGCTTGTCGCGACGCAGATTGCTGTTGTGACACATACTTTGCCGACTTGCGAGCTCGCTCTTCCTGTTCCAAGGCATCTTCCATGGCAAACCGTTCCAACAAGTCCCAGTTCAAACGTTCAATACCGGAAGCTGGGTTGAATCGTTCGGGTACCGGGGGCGTTTGCTCCAGGAGTGCCGTCAATTTTCCTAGACTCGCAAACGACCACACAGGTGCTTCTTCTAGATCCGGCAAAGAGTCGTCATCATTCAAAGTCGGCGGTAACGCGGGGTAGAGCAGCTCTTCCGGCCAACCGGATGGGGGTGGTGCACACTGCGACGGGAATGCCTGAAGCACATCACCCCGAACGTGCATCGGCGGTTGCAGTTGATCGGTTTTCATTTGCAGTCCCATAATTTCTACAAACATGCTCATGAGCGCTTTCATTTCCTTTTCCGTGCAGGGTGCACCGTCTTTCCGTTTGTGGGGCAAATCGGCGCCACCGACCGCTGCCAAGGCGGCGAAGTCGAGGGTCGAAAGCGCCGAGTTGGAGGAGAAAACAAAGTCGGCGTGTTCCGAGTCACCACAAATAGATCGTCTGGGACCAAAGGGAATGGCGGTACCGACGGCGGCGTTCGTGTCCGCAGCCGTCGCGTAGTTGTGGAGAATGTTCCCGCCTCCGAGGGACGACACAGCGGCAGCGAGTTCCGTCGTCAGCGACGCTGCCGTCGGTCCCTTGCCAAAGGTCATTTTAACATCCCTACCTGCGCCCGACGAGCTTCCGTCAAAGCCTCCCGTATTGGCAATGCTTTTTAAGTATTCGGCGGCTTGATCCGGTGTCATGGACTGCGGTGCGTGTGAACCGATTTTGACTTGAATCGTTTGGTTGTGCGGATGTTTGGGCTTTGGGCCTCTACTCCGGACGCTACTCCCGGCGCCGTTGCTGCTCAAAGCTACCGCCAAGGCTTCGTTCATCTCTTCCATTACTATTGAGTTTTGCACTTGAAACAGACACACGTCCTGGAAATGGATAAAAACCGGAATTTCCGGGATGATGACGTTGGAGAGCCGAAGGGTCCATCGGTCGGGGGAAATTTGTCGTGTTTTTTGGTTGCGTAGTCTCGCTCCTCTACTCTAACTAGTAGTAGTCGGGAGTTCTGGTACGCCGGCACGCCAGCTTGCGGATGCCAGACTGACGGATGGCCCACTCTAGCCGCAATTGACAGTGACACCGTTCGGAGAGAAAGATGCCTGTCAGCGCCAAGGCCAGACACCGAACAAAATGGTCTTTAAATGTAAGTATAAGTACAATACGTCAAATATGACAATGAATATCTATAAGAGTGACACGCCAGCGTAGTTGCTTTAGCCAATTGTAAAAAGGCGATTGTACTATCGTTCATTTCAGATCAGAATGTTGGTTGTGCTCTACTGCTCGGACTGTCTGTCGTTTACAATTATTGTCGCGCCATCACTTTGGACACGGAATCCACACGGACACGGTTTTCCACGAGAAGCCAAACGGGCTCCTCGCGAGAGCAATGTGATATCGAAAGTGTCATGAGACCTTCGCAACGTACAACAGCCTTCGATGGGTGTTTTTGTTTTGCTTCACAGTCAGGCACTCGCGTGAACCCAGAGCCTCTCTTTAGGCAACACGTGTCCAACTTGTGTACAGTCACCGGTTCCGCAGATGCAGCATTTGTCTCCCCCACAAGGTAGCCGAAAAAGAGCGTATCCGTCTTCGGCGTCACGTCCCGATTGGATCCAAAACTCGCCCAAGCATCGGCTAGGATTACCAACACTCGTAGCGATACTTCTCGGATGGATCAGCATCCGCAGTCACGCGTTTGTTCCACATTCTACGCGTTCCCCTGCGTTGGTCCAATCTCGTATACGTCTGGCGGATCAAATTACCGAAAAAGAACAGGATGAATCGGTCTGGAAATGGAACGCATCAGGCTCGTTCGGATCACTCCTCATGCAGTTGCAGAAAAAGGAAGAAGCGCTTTTAGCCGTAAACGAAACTTTTTTGGAACAGGACGTTGTGGATCTCGATCCTCGGGGTGAGCATCGTGCTGAAGAAGCACGAACGGCTCCGGACCTCAAACCATTGGAGGAACAACAATCCCAAGAACAACTGGCCACCATGGATTGGGATACCGCCAAGGAACTCGACAACACCATCACTATACTCTCTAATGGGGACCGCGCGCGTCAAGAACTCCAAACATTGCCCCTGAGCGCCTTGCAAAAGAGTCTACTCGGAGATGGTACGACCACTTCTCCGGAACAGGCCGATAGCACCGTCATTCTACCCTTGTCACGCAAAGCTCACTACGAAGAACGCATCGGGCGCGACTTGAGGCACTTAGCTGTTTCGATTGCCGCTTCCACGGAAACAGTTGCTGACTGGCAAACTTTTTGTGCCAATCAAGGAGGGTTGTATCCCGTATTGGAGACCATTCGTGAAGGGGCGCAGCATGTTGCACCTTATCTTACCAACACGAAAGTGAACAACGCGACCACATCAATGGATTCCCAAGGCATTCGAAATCCTATCCGAATGGAAGAGTCTTTTCAAGCTGCCTGCAGCGCTTGTCGAGCTCTACGAGACTTGTGCGCCATCTCACCCGAGGTATCCGCCGTATTAACGGATGGGATTTTGCGAGCCAACGCGGCTTGGGAGGGCTCGTTAATGCGTGATTTCTGCACTCTTTTGCAGTACGCCAGTGATATAGATGGTCCCACACGCTTGGACGGGATGCCTCCAACTCTCTCCCGAGGACAATCGCGAAAGGAAGCCTCGGTCAACGAAGCCGCCTGGGCGGTACAGAATCGCTTCACAATTCGTCGCAAGCAACGTCGCGATACCAGACTACGGTGCAAATTATACATTACGCAATTACTCTTGGCTGTGATTGTGGCCAGCGACGATGCTGTCGCAGCCATTCGAAAGACAGATGGTTTGGCTCACGCCGTTCTGCAAAGCTCGTCCTTTGCTCGCAAGCAACAGCGTAGGCGGTGGTTGCGATATCCTGTCGAAATGGCAAAATGGCTTTGGAGACGACGCCGTAGGACAGTCACGCAGGAGTCAGCCAATTTGAGGCGTCCTTTCTTGGAAGCGGCCAATATTGCCAACGATCTCGAAGGGCAAGTACAACGTACCGCTAACCAAATTCTGGCGGCAATAGGACACAATCAATGGCGACCGAAAATTCCGGGTCAAAAGGGGCTTCGCATACTATGCTTGGATGGCGGGGGTTCGCGTGGAATGACGGCCGTCTCCGCCGTCAAGTGTATGATGGACGCGGCCGGAAATGGCAACGATGTGGCAGACTCATTCGATCTGATTTGTGGTACCTCGACTGGAGGGATTATTGCTTTTCTGATTGGTCTGCGTCGAGAATCTAGCGCCCAAGCCGTAGAGCGATACAACCAGCTTATCAAGCAAATCTTTGTCAAGCCGTTTTTGAGTACTCCGCTTATGGTTTTCACGACGGCGTCATACGACGAATCTCCATTCATGAACATCCTCAGTACGATTTTACAAGACAAGATAATGCTGGATAGTCGAGCTGATCCAGCCGTGCCATTGGTCTGTTGCTTGACATCCAAAATGTCATCCACACCGACACACGTTGCTTTGTTTCGGAACTACAACTACGCAAAAGACGAACTCCGAGATCCCTTCACGATCAATCCGGACAAGGCTCGCGAAGACCTTGGTCTACCTTTAAGCGTCGAGCATCCGTCCGTTCAGTCCGGTAGCTATAAAAAAGAGCTTAGTTTGAAGAATGCACCAGGTGCTCGATTAGCGGCGGGCTCGCGATACCCAGGATCCTTTCGTGTCTTACAGCGGTATGCCCTTAGGGCGTCGACGGCGGCCCCGACAGTTTTCAAACCTGTCATGATGGGAGGGGAAATGTATTGCGATGGAGGCATTGTAGCCAGTAACCCTGCGGCAGTTGCTGTTCACGAAGCTCGGACACTATTTCCGGACATACCAATTGAGCTGGTTGTATCGGTTGGTACCGGAGCGTTCTTAGAGCAAAAAAGCGCACCGCGAATAGGATGGGATGGAATCATTGGTCAAATCGTTAACAGTGCGACTGATGGCGAGCAAATACATCACATCTTGGAGGATATCCTGGGGGAATCGTCAATATTGGGTCCGCGTTCATCGGTATCGAAGACACGGTATTTTCGGTTTAACCCAGTCATCGGGATGCCTGATGAATTTCCTATCGATGTCACGGACCCCAAGAAGCTCACGAAGCTGCGACAACTCACCAAAGACTACATGAACGAACCGGAGCAATGTGCTAAGCTGCAACAGATTTCCGACCTACTGGGAGGCCGCGATCGATGGAAACAGCTGGTCATTTCAAAGCCAGGAGAGGTAAAACGTTAAATGCGTTGCCTGCTAGCATTGGTAGTATACTTAGTAAAAGATCTAGTTGTTCATAGCTAGCTGATAGTGAGTATGTGTAGGTATATCCATTACTTTTCTACTTGCGATGAACCAGTTGACTGTGAACATGAGCTGTTTGTGGTGAGTTTGTAACTTAGGGTGTAGGGCTCAACAAACACGTTCTTAAAGAAGCAACTCTACTTGCAGCTAGCTTACATTAAGCCGCAGCCGAATCTTACGTATTGTCGTGGATGGTCGGTTTGTCAAGCACGGCAACAAATTTATCGTTCCACAGCAGTGATACATCATTAGATGCTAATTCTTCTCGGACCGGTAGCCTAAAATATTAGCCTTTACCGAGCCAATAGCTCTGCCAAACATGACAAAAGAAACAAAATTCATTTCTTGCTCCTTGGTTTGTGTCCTGGCTGCTGCGGATGTTTCTTGCATTTCACCTTTTGCGCCTCGTCTGCCCCGTGCCGCGAACAGCGCTCCTAAAGATACGATTTCAAGATGCAAAAGATCACTAGCGAACGCGCGTACTCATGGGTTGCACGATAGGTGTAATTGGAGCCCACTGAGAATACGCGGTGGTGGTATTCCTGGGGTGGTGAAGGCCCTGTTTCTGACCGCTCTTCGCAATCCTGTTTTGGTTCTTTGTAAGTGTTGGAATTGGGTTTACTTTTGAATTATGGATGTCAGTCCGTTCGATTTCCTAACAGATCTATGGTATGTAGTGATGGCCGGATCTTCCTTGACAACAATTTATAAGAGCAAAATCCCGCACGCACAGCACCTTCAAGGCTTTCTGAGCTTTTGCACGGCTGTTTATGTTTTCTACCTCCTAACTGTGTGGCAAAGGATGGTGCAAGCTGAGACTCGAGCCTCGTAAAAAGGAGCTGGATGGTGATTCTGTTTTTGCGTGAGTTATGTTTCCATCTTGAAATCAAATTACATCGAGACGACCTTTCGTGTCTAGGTAAAGTTGATCCATTGCCAGTAAACAAACTGACAATGAATGGATGTAGGTAGCACTGACCACCTTGCATCCTTTTAGAGTCTCTGTAGTGAAAACAGACGCGGCTCGATTATTCAGAAGTCTTGGCGAAATGAAAAGGCGTATGTCTGTGAAGAAATAACGTCTCGAAGATCCACGTATTTGGCGCCGAATGCTAACAATTGACAATGACAATCCCTTCTACATAGCACAAAACCGTTATTTGAGCGGCAAAATCACTCCATCAAATTGACGTGTCGCATTAACACAAATCTACTAGCTAGAGAGATTCTCGGCTCTCATTAACTACTAGAGAGTAGTAGTCAGGACGAGTCGAGTCTCAACGGAAGAAATCACTGACAGTAATGTGATTTACACAGCCGAAATCTGACGGAAAGACCACAATATATTACACTTTCCACAAACTTTGACGACCCCGAGACTACATATCGCACATCAAGCACGACAATGGTCTTTTTGGAACAGGTGATTGATATGTGCTGTGCCAACTATGCTGGCGAAAAGACTGATCAGGACAAGAACGACGTCAACGAGACTAGCCAGAGTTCGGAGACGCAGCCCAAACAACTGAAATACAGCAACAAAGACATCAAATTCGATGGCATCAAGTATGCCAAGCTCCTCCCGACTATCAGGGTAGCTGTGAAAGATCTTGGCTTTACTGAGGATAGCTGGAACAATGGCGACTGGCCCGCGTGCGAGAATAAGTGGTTCGAGGATTTGACGCAGGAAGAGCGACGAGCGGCGGAAACTCTCGGATGGACAAAGGAGGCATGGGACAGTCAATTCAAGCAGCATGATTGGCGAGAGCTTCCGGAGAATATAAGACGAGCTGCCGTTGCTGCTGGATATACGGAAGAAAAATGGAAGCATAATGAACGGCCGAAAAACTTGGACAAGTCGTGGAATGAACTCGAGGAAGAGGATAAGCAACATATGAATGTTCTTGGATACACCAGGTGGGATTGGGACTGATTTCTTGTGAGCCTAATAACAATGTCCAAGGTGTCATGCGTTTGTCGAAAACGTCTCTATTCAATGTTTAGTATCAGCAGAGATTATGGATAGCTCCTACTTGTAAGGACTATAGAAACTATTTCTGCTGTGAAATGGTAGAGCTTTTCACAGTGATGTCTTAACGAAAGTTGCTGCACAGTGAGTCGAGCAAGCATATGTACACCGGCTTTTGAGTATTGGATTCTTGTCGCCATATCGGTCTTCAGGGTGGTTATTGCGCAAATTAAAATTGAAAAATATTTGTTTAGGATATTCTATGGATCTCCAAGATTACATTTACTGGCATCAAAGATATGGGAAGAGACATCCTCACCTGACAGTGATTTGTGGCAGTAAATAAGGCGACTTCAATATAGAGAGCTAGCTGGAGAGCTCGGGCTACGATAGGGAGAACGATAATAATAGGTAGTAGTCTTACAGTTGATCAAAAAAGATATATGCCCCAATTGGGACTCCGTATTGTCAGTCACGCATACGGGCTAGCTTTCAAACCAACAACAAAGGAAGGGGCATACACTTATGCGTCACGGTCTTTCTTTTGGGTCTTCGTCCAGGATTTTTTACAGTTTAGGTAATAGCTGTGAGTCGCTATTGAAATTTTCTGAATGGGAACGATAGACTCGGTTATTCTCCTGCTGCTAAGGATTCGAAATCCAGACTCGACTTATTGCTATCGACAGTGATATAGGAGTCAAAATTTCCTACGCGAAGCAATCCGTGTTCAAGCGGCTTCGCCACTTTGGCACAGCAGCTGAATCTTCAGAACCTGGCAGCGACCAAAAACGCAAGAGAAGCATGGAATCAAGAGGGAAAAAGCAACCCATGGTTGAACGCCAGGAATCGAGCCAATCGGGAGGGGTGCTGGAAATCATGGCTTTAGAGAATTCTCCAGATCTTCTGGACGACCGAAGTGGTCGTAACGAGGACAAGGATCGACGGAGTTTCATGTCACGCTTTCGGTGTATGAGTTCAATGCGCATCGTTGTTCTGGTAGTTTTGTGCTTGCAGAATTCTTTGTTCACAGTGCTAAGACGATACAGTCAAGGAGTTCTGAAAGAGAACTACTCAAAATACGAAGTTCTTTTGGTCGGCGAAGTCATCAAGATGGCATTCTCGGCCTACATGATAAAAGGCACTTTGGATGAGAATGTGACTTTGACCAAACGGCTTCAATTTCTGGTACAATCAAGCCGCAAAATGATTGTTCTTGCTCTCATCTATGGCGCGATGAATATTCTTTCTTTCGTGTCACTACGAAATATTGGGGCCGGTATGTTTACTATTTTTGCGCAGTGCAAGATTTTAACAACTGCGTCATTTTCTGCTCTGATGCTGAATCGAAAATACTCGTGGACCCAGTGGCGAGCGATGATTGCTCTGATGCTTGGCGTTCTACTCTTTTCGGAGCCAATCTGGGGCAAGTCGGGTAACCTATTGTCGACTAACGCAGGCGCCAACGTAATTGTGGGTACCGTGGCAGTGTTGATTGAAGTCATTCTCAGTGGATTTGCCTCCATCTACTTTGAAAAAGTAATCAAAATTGATCCGCAGCAGCTGAGTATCTGGGAACGAAATTTTCAGTTGGCTCTGGGAAGCTTCCCAGTTTATCTTTGCTTCATCGCTACGGATTCGCCCGCCGAAGGCTTTGGGAGTGGTTGGTCTATCATGGCTGTCGTCGTTACGAGTCTTGGAGCTGGAGGAGGCTTGTTGGTGGCGCTGTCGATCAAGTACGGAGATTCTATTCTCAAGACGCTGGCCACGACTGGGGCAATCATTCTGTCGTCCGTTCTCGACAACCTTTTTCTGGGAGGTCCGCTGACACCTACAATGATGATTGCTGGTCTCCAGGTTATTGTTGCTATCTGTAACTACACATTCGATAGCACACCGACAGAGATGAAATTGGTCAAACCTATTGCGACAAGGGCTCAAGGGACGGAAACCTCCGGGAAGGAGTTCGATGAAGAGCAGGCATTGATTCGCGAAGAAAAGTAATGCGCCTCAGTGAGATTCACGTGTTGGGAAAATCGATATTGCAACGTGCTCGTGAACGTTTCTCTTTTGCTCTACGATAGCCGTTGGTGTTGTTGGTAGATTGCATACACGGTTAGACAATTGTGGGCGAGTATCGCAACATATTCTGTATTTATGGAGTGATATAAACTCTATGCTAGAGTCGACCGCGTACAAACCCTATTCTTATATCCAATTCACAATATCTAAAGCATCGTAATGGATTCTGTAATGTTCTTTCTATGTAATCAGATTCAGGTCACGTTGCGCGGTCGTTTCGTGCTCGACAGCTGTTCCGTGGATTCTTCGGAACGTCCGCGTTTACGAGCGATGGGTGAGACGCCAGCTTTTTCTTCGCCCGTTTCAAGCTTGGCCGAGACGGCCTCCATCGACTCCGACCGCACGCGGGATGCGGAAGGAGGGCTAATAGTCGAGGCGGATACCTCGTGTTGCGGGGTGCTTTCGTCCAGCGATCGTTTGCGCGTGCTAATGGTACCAGACTTGGGCGCGATCGCGCTTTCCTTTTTCATTTTAGATTTCTTCTTTTGGGCAGGCTTGCCATTCGCAGTGCTGGTGTTGACGACGGTATGAGAAGTAATGTTGATAGGACCATTGGTGCCCGGCCGGACGTTGGGGCGCGATGGGGGGCCTGCGCTGCGTGTGGGTGCTGCTGTTGTAGTTGCAGATTTTTGACGAGACGGCACCGTTGTCGGCGTCGATATACTAGTAGCTGCCGTAACAACAAACCCATCGGTGTCTTCCAAACGAGTGCCGTGCTGCACAAGAACGGCAGTGGGCGACAGCTTGCGAATCATCTCTTCCACGACGGCCGCGGCACTTTTGGTTTCGCACGCTTGCTTTTGAATCGTTCGAGCCACGGCCAAAGCTAAGCGCGCATGTACGCTACCAATTCCGTAACGACGCGTCATCGCGGATACCTAGATAGGAAAGCAGCGAAAAGGAATCGTTGTCAGTTTACCAACAATATAAAAGCAAACAGAGATGCCGCCTTGACGTTCGAAATCTTCCAACCCGATTCGAGTTCTTCCGCAATGATTTTTTCCCAATTCATCTCTCATCGTAGACTCACCTCGTGCTGCTCTACGGGCGCTGTGGCACTGCTACCTATCTCTAGATGCTGGAAAACGGCTTGTGCCGCCCGATCGAACGAATATCCGTACTCGTGCCGGAGCTCCCGCACCGCTCGCGACACGGCGTGCGTCAAAGCGGCTTGCGCCGTTTTCCAATGGGGATCAGCGGTAACGCGATGCCGTCGGCGATTCGCCGAAGTATTCGGGGTTACGGTAGGACTGCTTGTCATGTTTGGCGTGCGAAAGGGTCAGTCGTAGAAAGTAAGGCTTTCGGGTGAATATTGGCGGAGCTTGCTTTGTTTCTCCCGTTGATTCTTTCAATCAGGTCAATGTGAACGCTGAGGGAAACGAAAATGCAACTGACAGTGAACCGATTGTTGTACAGTGGCAAGAGATTTGAATGCGTAGAAAGCCTCCCGTCGATTGTTCGGCCGAAGGCAAGCTCGTTGTATTGTGTACAAACAAAAGTGCCAAATATTACTGGTAGCTATCGACACTTGCTTTCCGGTACTTACCACGCGGTGTTTCTCTGCTTATTTGTTCGCAGCGGAACCAAGGCGGTGTGGTGTTTTGGTGTTGTGTATCTACTACGCGCGTAGGCTAGACTAGCCACGATATGGGTGATTGCTTCACAAACGGAATTCTGTTGGCACTCAGTACTGTTTCTACTGGAGTCTACATAGAAAGGTCTCGAATGGCATTCGGACGGAATTTGCGAAAAGGCACAAACGGTATGTACGTTTGACCGCTGCGGAAGACGGACAGATCCTCTAACCCAATGACGTCTTTTCTCATCGAATTTCGTTGCTGTTCCAAAACCCTTAATCCATCGTGACCCGGAATAGGGAGAGTTCGTTCGTTTACAGTCTGTGAACGGCGTGCGCCCCCGCGAGAAAACAGAGTCGGGACATCTTCCGTTTGTTTTGACACACAAGGGTCGTCTGGGTAGAGCCTCGGTGCATCAACTGTTCCCGCGCAAGTCGTTTCTCCTCTCTTTCCCAATGGCGACGGAAGCAATGGCCTCCGGCAGCACGAACGGAACTTCCGTCCCGAAAGTGGACAATTTCATCCACGGAGTCTTTCTGGCACCATCCACGCAACAATATCTGGAAGTCACCAACCCCGCCAACGATCACACGATTGGTCTCGTCGGCGTGTCCGAGATCGACGACGTGCAAGCCGCCGTCCAAGCGGCACAGGATGCCTTTCCCGAATGGTCCGGCTGGACTACGAAAGCCCGTGCCGCTGTCATGCTCAAATTCCACGCACTCGTACAGGAACACGCGGAAGAACTCGCGCGTTTGATCGTCGCCGAAAACGGCAAAAATCTGACGGAAGCACTGGCGGATGTTGCCAAGGGGAACGAAACGGTGGAGTACTCGTGCAGTTTGCCCCAGCTTGCACAAGGGAAAACGCTGTCGGTGAGCAGTGGCGGTGTGAGTTGCCAAGATCGTCGCGTTCCACTCGGAGTCGTGGCTTCGATTGTACCATTCAACTTTCCCTTTATGGTACCCATGTGGACCATTCCCATCGCTCTCGTCATGGGTAATACTATGGTACTCAAACCCAGCGAAAAAGTTCCGCTGACGATGCACCGAGTTGCCTCGCTTTTGCAACAAGCCGGCCTTCCCGACGGAGTCTTCAACATGGTGCAAGGCACGCAAGCCGCCGTCCAAGCCTTGATTGCGCACGAACACGTCAAGGCTGTTACTTTTGTCGGTTCGTCGCACGTGGCACAATTGGTGGCGACGTCCTGTCGGGGACTGCACAAGCGTTGTACCGCACTAGGCGGGGCCAAGAATCATTTAGTCGCCTTGCCCGATTGTGACGTGGAAAGTGCCGCCCGCGATATTTGCGTCAGCTTTGCAGGCTGCGCCGGACAGCGGTGCATGGCGGCATCCGTTTTGTTGTTGGTGGGAACGGCACAAGAGACGCTGCTCAATATGGTAGTGCAAAATGCAGCAAGTTTAGCGCCAGGTAGTGAGCCTGGACAGGTGGGACCGGTGATTGACGTGGTTTCGTACGACAAGATTTTGCGGTACATTGCACAGGCGGAACAGGATGGTGCCAAAGTTTTGTTGGACGGAAGGGGATGGAAACGCAAGGAAGGTTGTTGGATTGGGCCGACTGTGTTGCTGCACTCGAGCCCGACCGATACAACCATGACGGAGGAAGTTTTTGGACCAGTCCTCTCCGTCTACGTCTGTAGTTCTTGGGAAGAGGCCATTGCGATTGAAAAAGCTAACGAGTTTGGCAATGCTGCATCGATCTACACGACGAATGGGGCGAATGCGGAATGGTTCCTGTCGCGCTTCCAAGCCGGCATGTTGGGCACCAACATTGGGATTCCGGTCCCCCGGGAACCCTTTTCGTTTGGTGGCTTGTACGGAACCAAAAGCAAATACGGCGACATGGACATAACGGGAGATGGCGGAATGGAATTCTTTTCCAATCGAATCAAAATTACAAGTAAGTGGCCTCTCAAGCGCACGGCCGACACAATGCTCAACGGCGTCGGTCCCAGCAATGGGACAGTCGCGAGCGGAACGGCAAAAAAGACTGTGGATCAAGCCAACTTTGCGGGCAGTATGTAATTTAAGCTTGCGACAGCATTAGTCATAAAGTATATCTGACAAGCTACTGGCTGTTGCGGGAATTTGCACACACACAGTTAATATAAGCGTAAAATGACGGATAGAGATGCTAAACTCAAGCGTAAATGCCCGTCGCATGAGAAAAAAGGCAGAGCTCTAGCGGTCAGTTTTTCTGAGGATGGTGTTACCTGTAAGATCTCTTTGTTTAGGACGCTTTTGGAAGGTTGAATAAGACGCCTGCAATGTGCGGAGTAAGCTGGACATAGGCAATGACAAAAACGATGCCACAATTACACAGTCTTAGCCTTGGTGGATCCATTCGTAATCAATTTTGGACCGGTAGCGCCACGTATCCAGTCAAGAAAGACGAAACTCCTACGAAAGACAACAGAACAGGGTCAAAAAGTGACCATGGTTTGGGTTATCAACAAAGCCGCGTGACAGACAGAGCGGCACGTACATGATGAGCTTCCAAAATTCGACCACGACAGATTGTGGACGAACATCGTCTTCACTAAAGCTTTCGTCCAGATCAGGAAGGTCGAATAAGCGTCCATGCTGTGAGTCGTGAAAATCAATGTCAAGTCCAGTCGCGGATGATTCCTCTTCTGTCACATCGTCAATGTCTTGCTTCATGTGTTCTTCAATATGATCATCGCGCGCGAGGAAAATGTGGGTTAGACAGTTTACTGATCATGTCGGCTACACACGAACGGACCACGCGTCAACTCACCGGGCATACGCTCCGGGTCGGAGAAAACCACACCCCGTTCGGTAGCTCTGGGTTCCATCTCGGCTTTGGGCAGACAGCAAGTGAAGAGCTTCCGAAAAGGTGTTCTCCTCACTGGATTGATCTCAATAGGATCATTGGAAGCCATGTTTTCAGATATGAGGAAAATGTATGCAAGAAATCAAGAGATTGTCAGCAAAGGCGAGGGTTGGTAGTAGCTGGCGAAGACTAGGAAGTCAAAAGGTGTGAAGCCGTACTCCAATCTCCGTAGTCGATCACTGTCGGCCGCGGAGAGTATACGATAGGGCGGAACGATTTGGCAAATGCGGAATCTGTCGATAGATATCTTCGTATTCGAATTTGGTACCGGGTGAACAATATTCGAATGTACCGAACGGAACTTCGACGTCACAACGGTTAAATATACCGATTCCGTAACCGTCGGTCACCCATTTTGCAATGATCGACGTCTTTGACGTGACTCCGTAGATCTTGAAACTTCAAACTCGCAAACCCTTGAAAATCTGGCTTCTATTTTTTCATTTGCGCCACGTTACGGGAAAATTGAGTACGGAGAGTGAAGCCTTTCTCGATTCACAATTTTAAGTCTCCCGATAGATTCCAAACCAAGTCTTGCAGAAAAGTAAGATGCGGAAAATTTACCTAATTGCTTCAGTGCTAGCGACATTTTCACATGGCTTTCAGATCGTACCGTCACGGAGTCTTCATTCGCCGCTTTCGTATCGAAGAACAGAACGCCACTTTTTCAACTTCGGCCAAAAGCCGCAACCAAAGCAAGCCGAGCCGGAGCCGTCAAAAATTACTACTCCGGAGGAGGAGCCCGACGCCGTTGAAAAACTCTTTACCTTCTTTTTCGGGAAACCCGAAGAGGAACCCTTCGGTTTGAAGCGGTTCGGTAGGGAACGGTTTCCAGAGCAGTACCCGGCTACGGTGGACGACTTTGACGTGGCGTCGGTCGAAGCGGACGATAAGGAAATGGCCGCACTACGCCCTTTGTTGAAAAACACCAATTTAGAGGAACGCGCTGTCTATTTGACATACAGCGCAAACAATAATGGATGGAGTGCGGAAGCATTCCACAACGCAGTGGATCGAAAAGGAGGAGCGCTTGTTGTCTGTACCACCACCTCGGGACAAGTTTGTGGAGGGTATAATCCCAAAGGATGGGTAGGTTACGGCGAAGCTCGTGGTTCAATTGCAGCATTTTTATTTGTCCGTAACAAGGACGGAACTTTCACCAAACTAAGGAAAGTTGGTGGGGCTGGGCTGGCACAAATGTAAGCCGAGAAAAAGGTATATCATATTTGGTTCAACCTGGTCCATGTTTCTCATCCTCCGTCCTCTACCTATATTGTCAGCGACAATCCAGAATCGGGACCTTCCTTTGGTGTCGATTCTCTGGTTATTCCACTCAATCGAGATAACAAAAAATTGGCACGAAGCAAGCTGGGTTCATATTACGAGCGGTTCGAAGATGGAACCAACTCGCTGTTTGTTAGTCAAGCGGCAGTGCAACTACGTGATTTGAAAGTCTACCACGGCGTATACAAAGATGGAGAATTCATTCCTTTTTCCGATGCTGAACCGTTCGCGCTATCCTAGAGAGCAACCCCTGAAAGGGTCGGGCGTCGTTGCTGCAATTTGCTTTTAAATTGACTATGAATATCATGCGACTATCTGGCCTCGAAGACGCCATTGACAGTATATTCTAGTGTTCTGCTCGAGTTAATCGGATTTACAATCGGCTAGAAACAAAGACTTACAACTCAATCGTCTCCTCTTCTTTGGTTCGTACTTCCGGCTCCTGTAGATTAGCTTCTGACTTTAATTCCTCGGATGCTTCGTTCGTCACGGGCTGTTGGAATTCCTCTAAATTTGGATTTGCGGTATCGGTAGGTGCCATGGGTTGTGATGTCACCTTAGGCGGGACCGACCTTACGTAGACGGCAAAGCCAATCAAAAGAAATAAAAGAAGTCCACCGATAGAAGGGAGAACTCGTTGACAAAACTGGCATGTTGCAGCAAGAGACAACAAAAAGCAAACTCTTAGATGGAGATGCTGAATCAATCAAGCATCGGCCTCCGGACTGTCTAGCAACTACTAACTAGCTAGCTTCAAGATCTGAACGGTTTCAGAGTAGTTCACTCACCTCACGAGCTTCTTGCTGGCTTTTCAGCCGAGCCTTTCGCTCCTCCTTCGATTCTTTTCGGTACTGCTGACCCCCAGTCTTTGAAGTAGTAGTCTTGGATTTGGGCATTGCGCTGATTCCACGGCAAGAAGTGTTGGTTTGCTATCACTAGAAATACTGTCACGATGATGCAACTTTAGAATACATACTCTTTGCTGCATCAATGAACATCATGGATTAACGACGTTGTGGCCTCTCGCAACGATCTTGAGTGTAAACAAACGTTTCTCGAGGATGATCAAAACCCGCTATGATTGACAACGAATACTTAAACAAAACATAAACAGCATATGTCTGCTTTGTCAGAGAAGACATTTCTGCAGATGAATTTTCCGATTTCAATTTATGTACTTCCAAGGACTCTCTCACTGTATAACAGGATACCATGTTGGATAGTGACACGTAGAATACTTGCACAAACAAGTAGCAGTAGTTTTTTGCAGCTGCTGCATACCGGCGATTCACTCGGCCTTTCTTTGATGCTCGTTGACTGCTGAATAATCATGGTCGAGACGAGTTAAGAGCATTGACACAGCTTTTCTCCTCAAGCTCCCACGCAGAGCAACTGCGCCAGGTTGCTCAGCACCATCTTTACCCGAATACAAACGCACCGACCACCCGGCGACTGGCACGTCCGCGGAGGAGTCTGGGGTTGGATTCGTATCCAAGCTTCTCACTTCCGACTCCTGCCAGTCCCAAAGTGCCGTGTCCCATGGACCTCGCGCCCGTATCCTTGTCAGTAGCTCTACCTTATTTCGTCGCCCGTACCGGAGATTTTCATTAAATCTGGCTAGTGCTGTTCGATGGAAGATGATTTGCGGCTCTTCCACAGCGTTTGGTTTGTATGATTCCGATAGTAAAGCTTCGTTGGGCTCCTTTAGCCGATCCATGGGTGATAAGAAATACTTGTCATCTGGATGCATGGTCAGAGACGACTGAATCGCAGACCAAGCATTTTGGGTCAGGAAGCAATTCCCATCCCACGGAAGAATGTACTGGGCATTTGTGTGTCGCCGACCATATTCTAGCATGGCGTTCCTGACGCCGTTTACATTGATGACGTACAGAATCTTTTCGTGCTTCTTCTCCTCTTCAGCAAATCTTCCTCTGTGCGCTAATGTCCTGCTTCTGTTTGGTTCGGTAGCATTAAGAGTCGGGATTTTTGAGAGTTGGCCATAGACTTGTATGTTGAAGGGTATTATAGTGTAGGTTTCGTTGGCCTTGCGAAGTCGGCATAGCAGTTGCTCTCGAACCTTCGGATCTACAATACGATTCACAAACCAATGGCGTGTTGTGTTTGGAAATGCTTTTTCATGAGCTAAAGTAAACTCTAGATTGTCAAGAGTTTGTCGTGGGCTGTGCCGAGGTGGCAACGCATTCCCAATGGCACGCAGTAAGATCATGGAAGAAGGCTGAGCAGGAAGATACATCGACTGAGCGGGTCCTTCTACTACTGTTTCTGTTTTGACCCGATAAGTTGAGGAAAGAGTGTCATCCGAAACCTCAGAACTGGAGACCATGCTCGCATTGGCTCGACTTGATGGCAAGAATACTGCCGAAATGAAATTTACTGGATCGGAGAAGTGAGTCAAGATTGACGAAACAATTGATATCGCTGAAAGCGCCGTTGAGAAGAGAAGGATTATCAACAAGTGGATTCGGAATTTCCCCGAAGTGCTTGCCTTCGAGCGCTCTTTTCTGCTTATTTGTGATACATCCATTTTTCCTTTGCATTAATGACGTAGTTAAAGTCAACAAACGAGAAAGCGCATTATGTTGGTCTAGCAGTGAGGATACACTCGATCTATTTGTCTTCACTAACAAGTAATTTGCTTTATTCATAACCAATATGGACGTCTACATTTGGTCAATGCGAAAGCTATATCATGCTAAATATATACATATCCAACGTAAGGCTAATTAAAAGGTGGTGGTGCCAGTTAGTCCTTCCATTCGACAAAGTTTCCAACGGCGAAGTTTCAAACCTCGTCCGAAGCATAAATCTCACCTGTTTCACAGTAAGAACAATGCGAAAGCAGTATTATATTATATATATATCACCAACGGAATGCTAC
This sequence comes from Phaeodactylum tricornutum CCAP 1055/1, assembly GCF_000150955.2. Taxonomy (NCBI): domain Eukaryota; phylum Bacillariophyta; class Bacillariophyceae; order Surirellales; family Neidiaceae; genus Phaeodactylum; species Phaeodactylum tricornutum. The sequence goes on from NC_011677.1 coordinate 549,157, forward strand.
TTACAAGCTGGTGGTAACCTTCCGTAAACCATATTTTCAAACGGCGACTCGTCCGGAGGATAAATCTCACCTGTTTCAACTAACAGTAATGTGCTTCAGTCCTGCTATGCTTCTGTGGACGAAGTCAAAATTGTTTTGGGCAAAATATCTCTCCCGAACATTCAAAACACTTCCCTTGATGCACCTTGGTTATTGCAGCCTCTGAAAGAAAAAGTTTCCATCTTTCCTACAACGGTTCCCGTTGACCACAATTTTTCTTGAAAGAACAAACTCTATTTGCACATGAAAATGAGAAGAGCCGAAAGCGTTGCTTCAGCAGCTAAACTGATTGCTTTGGTTGTATTGATTCTTACAACTGCCAATATGCTGGCATTGCGGTCATTTTTCTGCTTGCCTATGCCTGGCGATGGTTATGATGAGTACCCAGGGAGGCCTGTTGAAGCTTCCGGCAAAGAAGGCGCTAAAAAACAAAATATTGATGTATCCATCGAGGGCATAGATCCCTTTTACACGAGTGATGAAACACTGGAATCGATAACAAGAAGCAAGCAAGCCAGCGGACAAACAACTTCCTCTTTATCAAACGGATCGTACACTCGGTCTATGGTCGTTGTACGGGCCATCGGGAATCCTCTTTCCTCGACCAACTCATCGAACAAACCACTACGGATTCTCGAATATATTCTTGAAAATGAGCCTGCCTTTCCCAATACAACCCGTCATTGGTTTTTGAATCGAATTACTGATGCACAGGTCGAGAAGGCAATCGTGCAACGCTTAAAGTCTTCTAATGAAACGTACACCATCATCCCCTTTTCGCTTCGCGAATACGACAACGTTTTGTATTCTTTCGACAGTAAGGATACAATTCATTCGAAGCACTATATCAAACGCTCGGCGGAAGAAAAGGCTGCGACGCTTGTTGAAGAAACTGTGCAACAAAGCAAAATACGATATGTTGCCAACATCAACGGCGCGAGAAATGCCATGCTACGCTACGGCAAAAAGAACAGCGCTGCGGAATACATTCTTCCATGGGACGGACACTGTTTTCTCACGCGGGAAGCTTGGGATGCAATCCAGTTTTCTATGCAAAAGTATCCGGAAGCAAAATACTTTACTTCACCCATTCGTTTACACGAAGGATCTATCGATGCCAATGTCACAGAAGAGCCACAAATTGCATTTCATCGTACAGCCCTGGCACAATACAACGAATATCTTCGGTTCGGCCGCCGCGACAAAGCAGAGTTATTGACCCGGATTGGTGTCAAAGGACAATGGGACGAGGGCATTCCCTGGGAAGACTGGGAACTTGACTTCGTAGAACGTGAGCAAGCAGCCGATTCCGTTAGCGGTGTTCCAGATGCGGGTTGGGCTGCTTGTGTGCATTCTGGAATTGAAAATGGCGGCAAACTAGGAACAAAAATACTAAAACTGAACCGACGCGGTCATAACCTATCTGCTCAGTTGGTTAGGTTGGATATCCGAGCGTCACAGGAGCTTCATGGGCTCTCATCTTCAACACTGTTGTACTACAAGGAGAGCCAACTGGCAGAGGAGAGGGAGCTTTGGAAAGCAGGCAAGCGATTGCCCCTTGTGAAAGAGCTTTTGGAATTGGCAAATAAAGCATTGTCGTTCGGACCATGGTCAGTAATGGACAAGCGCGGTTTCGGTTGCGGCGTTTCCGGTGACTGTCACGATTACTTCCATGTGGCGCCATATCAATGGCCTACGTTGAACAGTACAGGATATACGGACTACTCGAAACCATTTGTTCTACGAGATGGTGAGCGTGCGCCTGGAACCGTCGCATTTAGTGAAGGGAGCGAAAAATATGATCGGACAAAATTGCTGGCAATGAAGTTTAACACTACTGTCTTGGCCTTGGCGTACTCGGTAACTGGAAACATTACGTATGCCCGCCGGGCAGCGGAGAACCTCAGACATTGGTTCATCTACAATGAGACAAGAATGAATGCAAACATCAACTTTGCACAGATTAAATGGGACGTAGAAAAACGAGAAATGTTTGGGTCTCCGTGTGGCTTAATCGAAATGAAGGATCTATATTTCTTTTTGGATGGGGTGAAACTCATTGAGAAGTCTGGCGCGCTATCTGAATCTGAGATTGATCAGCTACGCAATTGGTTTGCAAACTATCTTCAGTGGTTGCTTTCCAGTGAACAGGGTAGGTGGCAGATTTCTGCCAACAACAATCACGGTCTGTTTTACGATGTTCAAGTTGCGCCACTTGCTCTGTATGCTGGTAATCTACCTCTGGCAATTTCGCGAATGCAACGGTCGATTTCGCGCATTCGACGACAGATGAATGCCACCACGGGAGCCCTACCACACGAATTGAGACGGCCAATATGCGAACACTACCAGGCATTTACGCTCCAGGGATGGATCACAATGGCAAGAATGGCGGAAAAGATCGGTTTGAACTACTGGAAACGATTTGCAGATTCAGATGCCCCAAACAAAGAGACGGCCCTTTGTCGAGCAGTGCGCTATGCAAACCCGTATCTAAGTCGTCGCGCCGTATGTCCCGGCAATATTGACGGTATCGACGCGCGGCGCTGGCAACCAATACTTTTGGACGCACTGCACCACTGTCCTATGCTAGACTACAAATCGACGTCCGGACAAAACAACGTCCTGATCCCCCCTGAACTGATAGATCCGCCTTTGAATCACTACGAGATTACTGGATTGTTCAATATGTCGGACGGGATAGGACCTTTCTGGAACTTGGGACTGTACTAGTAGTTTTATCCTCTTGTGCCTCAGTAGCTATTACAGTCAGGGGAATTACTTGTAAGTTGCCTGCAAACCTGCAAATGTTTGGATTGTTCAAATTCCTTTTGGGATTATTGTCAATGCGACTGTGAGCAATGCTTGGGATAGCTTTCAAGCGTCCTTCAGCGACAGTGAGTAACAATGCGAAAGCGATATATATATCTCACCAACGGAATGCTACTTACAATTTGGTGGTAACCAGGTAGTTCTTCTGTTCGACATATTTTCCAATGGCGAAGTCTCAGGCGTCGTCCGGAGGATATATCTCGTCTGTTCCAACCAACAAGCTTCACAGTCAGCACTCCTATTTCTCTGGGGCTTGCTTCAATATGAGTTTGTTTTTGAGCAAGTTTGCTTTTTGGGATGAGCAGGGGTGAAAATTACGCTATTTGGGGAATAACACACCTATTTTAAGCATTTTTATTCTCGCGGGAAATTCTTTTCACTCAAGTAAAATATTTACAGCTAGTAAAGAACAATCTCTTTTACTATATTTAGCCATTTGGATTCAAGTAGTAGTTCCATCCATGAAATTTTTTATTCTCCACCCAGCAGCATACTCTTTCCTTGTAGAATGCACGACCAGAAGAACAACACTGGTCTGAGGTATTGGGCATTGGCGACGAAAAGGAGAAAGTGCAGAAAGCAACGCAAGGCGTAAGTGGGATTAGCACAAATGCATACTGTCGTAAAATGGGGTTGGCTCCTCGCAAGCCGCCGAAGAGATTTCGGAATACAAAGAACCCCACAAGCCGTTCTTCTCAGGCAAAGCTGCGGTTGAGCAAGTTCTCGGTCTTGCAATGTGGCATTCTTATTGCTCGCGCCCGCTGGCATTTACGCGTCGCCGTAAATTGGCAAAGCTGAAGCAATTGCTCATTGCACGTTTGCTTAGGCCCACTCGGACACATATTGCACGTTTGCTTAGGCCCATTCGGACACATCTATATGCCGTCGTCCAATGCCGGTCCCTTGGAAGTGGCCATCAGTGAAGACAAGATACACGCTCTTTTGGCAGAGCAACTACAGTAAAAAATGTCTCGGCAATTTTAAGACGCCAATTGTGTGCAGGAACAGCTCTTGTCCAACGGAGTTTACGTCCTTGACGCTCGTAAAGAATGGTGCGCTGACGGTGTCATGTTTGGTGACTATGCAAACGAAGGGGGTTACCCGAGCCGTGAACAAGGCTTGCGCAGCAACCCCAGTTGCCTTTACGCTGAATCGGAATACTCAGATGGCGAATTTTAAAGTCAGAACAGCTGCAATGTATAGAAATCTGCTTTCCCGTCGTTCCGGCACTAAACAGACCCGTAACAATTGTGTAGCTGACAACACAAGTGACAAGTTGAAAGATGATTTCAATGTGCTATTGACAACCGTCTTTGTCAGTGGCCTGTTGGAGGAGACTTAGGTCCTGATCATCCTGGATTCAATGATATGCATTGCTGATGCACTGTTTACACACAGTTGCAGCCTGGTACACCAGTGGATGAGGCCTTGAATATTACCAAGTTGGAAAAGTGGTCCAAAGCCATGAAATTTTGTGACTTTGAGACTGCCAACTCCATTTGAGATAGTTTAATGGACAACGTTGAAGTTATTATCAACAGTTGCCTACAGGAATGTTGATTGGTGGAAAATTTGGGCTACCATCAAAAACAATGATAAGAATTGTCTTTTTGCTTGTTGTGGTGGTTCTAACTTATCCAACAAAGAAGTTGCAATTGTGACTTCCTTGGTTGAGGAGCAGAATCAGGCAAAGGGCAAGCGCAATTTTGCAACTACCAGCAAAATTAGAGACAAGCTGGAAGCTTGCTTTTCTGTCAAAGTAGACCATTTTTCACAAGAATGGCAAGTTGTGTTGGATCACTACATCTTTTCACCTCTGGCAGGTGGAGATTGTGGATTTGACAAGGACACAATTGTCTACATTCAAAAGCAACTGGCATTGCAGCTAGTGCACAAGACAAATAGAGACTACAATGCAGCAGATGAAGGTTGCAATGGGCTCAGAGACAACTTCTTAATTCTAATTGATGATCTATCCATGTATGGTCCATTATTGTTGGTGAATGCTATGTTGTAGTAGACTGGCAGTCACAGAGGATCCCTGTGCAGCACAAACAGGAACATGGAAATGGTTTTTTGGAGGACAGCAAAAATCACAGACAATGTTCTATTGTCAGCAATGGACAACTTTGCAATCTAGCTCTGAATAAGTATCAATGTCAGGGGGCAACCTAGAGTTGCTAGCAGTGGCTGAATTGAAAGGAAAACTAAAGGAGGCCACCTTGCCTTGTCAATGGTCAAGTATCTCCTGGCTTCTGAAGACAGCACAAGGTGATCAAGACTTGTCTGGCTTCTAACAAAGAGATAAAAACTAACAAATATGGTTTTCACACAATTGTTGTTAAGATTTATAAACTCTAAACTAAAGAGCTAATCTGTTCACTTTCCATTTGGCCCCACAAGCTGCCAAGCGCCATTGTGGTCTGTTTCACTATTCTCCATGGTGTTATACACGGCACCATGGGCACATTCATCATAGTTGCCATGCTCCTTAGCATGGCAACAATCAAGTCCCAAAACAGTCACATCATGTTTCTGAATACTCAGCTGGGATTGTGCCTGTCCAAAACCATCCGTGTCGGGATTTGTGGCCAAACACACAAGATTAGTTTTGACAGGCTTGCCTTGGGTGCCATGACCCAACTAGTGCGCGCCATTGCGCAAACCGGTACTCAAAACTGTCATTCCAGTTGACATGCCTGTTAGTGCATGCAAGGCAGAGCTGATTGAAATACTTTCTCCTGCATTTGTGACATGTCCGGCTATCACTGCAGCTTGCGGGACCAAACTACTGTCTTGGTCAGTTATATTGACACCAGCTCCATATTCCAGCAACGTTTGCAGACAATCCAAAAATCTCTCATAGATTTTGCGCCTTATTCAATTGTGGTCAACAAATAATAAATAAGGAGATCATTAACAACAAAGCTGTACAAACAACCTTGATTTTACTCTGTTATTTTGCTCACATTTGAGCCTCCAACTTTGCGTATTTCATAGTCCTCTTTCTATGATTCCAATAGCATACCTCAGTGCTGGGTTTGGGGCAAGTATGTTGTGTATGTCCTGTTAGTCCACATTTTTGACATAGCTTTGGTCTATCCAGTCTAGATTTGTATTGTTTTTTTGGACATCCCTCTTCTAACTCTGTGTTCCGGTGGTAGAATCTCTTCTGCTTTCAGTTGTCCCATTAGCAAAAGAAATGGAATTAAGGAGCTACCTCTACATCTGGCCATATGTAGTACAATGGAACCCAGAGTTGTACCATGCTTTGTCATTTGGTTGAAGTTTGGAATGGATTATAAGTGCCAAACCATGGCTGCAGGGTTTTCCAAATTCATTGTTGTATTTGCATGGACAATAAATTTGGAATGTTTCTGCATTGACTTTGACATCCAATGAGGATCCTGCAGTGCTGTTGTTTAAATGCCCAATCTAGGCTTTCCACAGACTAACTTCATAACAAGTAATCAAAACATTCCATCTCAGGCCAGCTTCCATGCACAAAGTGAAATACTCTTTTGCAAATGTAGGCAATAGAGAACCCTGTTTAATCCATTTCTCAGCCAGCTCACTACGCTTCTGATTTTTGCAAATTGCCCACCTAGACAGACCAATAAGTACATTGAGGATTGGCTGGTGTCAAAGATCCTCAACCATCCTTTTCATCTACTCCGCTGCATTGTTTTACTGCTTTCTATACCCTGGTATTCCAGCTTCCAGGAACAAATCAGCAGCAAATTGTTCCGTCCGTTTGTCACACCAAACTGCATCTTCTGCCTCCAATAGCTCAAGTTTTTGCAGTGCTTTTTTGTATACATCCTTTGTCCAACATTTGGCTAGAGCAAAGACAACAGAAACAAGAGCATCTGGAACCTTTTGCTTCACGCCATGGTCTTGGAAAAATGCCGTACACACCCAATCTGGCCCCCATTTTACATACAATTGATTGGAAGGCATGGCTTTGAATTCCTCTATCAAATTCAGCCACTACTGCTTTAGCCCCTTCAAAGTCATTTTCTAACTGCTGTCCAACCATGTCCGGTTTCTTTCATTCTCAACATTGCAGATAGCATATGTTACAGTATGCCTCCTTGCGACACATGTCTCATGGACATGATTCACCTAGCATGGATGTCGCAAGTGTGAATCAAAACTATGCACGTGGAGTTAAGGAGGTGCACACAGAAATATTGTCAGCCTTATTTTGTGGCCACGTGGACTCACAATAAACATAGCATTTGTACAATTGCTATGTTTTTGGAGGCGCATGTGTTTAGTCCTTACTTGTCAGTTTATAAGACCAAGGTACAGTGAAATTTGATCGGAACATCGGAGACACAATTGCAGGAACAAAAGGGGTACCACAAACCACATGGTGGGATTGAACAAGATCCTATACTCACCATAGGTATTGTGCAAGGAACTTATAGTTCCAAAAGTATATATACATGTGAAAGAAAGGTTGCCTATTGAGATTATGGCAGCTGTGGAAGATCGAAGATTTGATGGCATTTTGTGGGATTGTTCACTGGACTGCACATCAGATTGACTATTTTGTAGAAGGTAATCACCCACTCTTTGTTTTATAAGTTCATTGATCCAAATTGTATTCTACGCATAGGTCCTTGTATCCGCTGTCTAACCCGTGGGGAGCATTGTCAACAAGTTGAGTTTTACAGTCCCTAAGTCTCTTAGGTGTATTGCAGGTTGTTTGTCTCAACACCCACCTTTGTTTACCACTCACTGTCCTAATAGCAATCTATCCTATGGTTGTGCTTTGGTAGTACTCCATAACAGCATATGCCAGTAGAACAAGTTGGTTCTTTCTGTCATGAGTAACAGTCAACAACACAAGGTGCTTGAAATCAGGTGACGTTGTGAAGGTGACATTGTCAAGGTGCCATTGCTTGTAGTAACATGTATTGACCCATATTCCAAGCCTGTTTTGGAAACAAAAATGAGGCATAGCTTTGTCAAAACTGTGGCCATTCGGAAAGCCATGCACTATGTTGCGTCTCAAGTATAAAGATACCATCTGGATCGGTTTTTTGGAGGTGTTCAAAGTAGGAAGTCAGCAAGAAATGTTGCCCAATGTGTACTTTTACACCATCTTGGCGCTTTGATGTAACAACATTGTAGGCCTGAATCACTTTCAGTTGTATTCCACCAGCTTTACGTACTATGTCCCGGACTTGCTGTGCGGCGCCCATGGGCTTTTTTTGTTTGGAATATGCGCAACAAGAGCGGGAGAAACACTTGCTAGAAGCAAACATTTGTATTGTTGCTTCCTTGCACATTCATTGTCATTTCAGGTATGTCCACTAAGAAAGGAATTGATTATCCATTCACCTGTGAAGCATGTATCCTGGCTCTTTATGGGCGTGACATAAATATGGCACTGGCACACTGACTTGGTACCTCTCCACCTGGTTGCAGGTGCGGAAAAGCAGGTTGCTCCAAAGCACATATTGTCTTTGTTTTCTAAAACCCTGTATTTCTTATTAAGTGCATAGTTGTGACAAACCAGGCACCATGAAAAGCATTGAATGATGGAAAGATCTCTTTAATGGCTAGCTTCTTAGTAGTTGTGTTTCTTACTATTGTTGGTTGGAAAAACAGTAATAATTTACATAGGTGAATGCCATCTCCCAGGTCCTCACCGTTGGAGCAACTGACTGTAAAGAGATGACCACATGAAAACAATCATTGTGATCTAACATAGGACATACCATTTTACTTAAAAAGCATTTCCCGCGAGAATAGAAACACTTATGACAGGTGTGATGTTTTTCCAAATAACGTAATTTTCATGCGTGTTCATCCCAAATAGCGAATTTTTTATAAAATAATTGCATGAACAGCATTTTGTCTGATTTGTCAACAAAGACATTCCTGCTTATGATTTTCTGATTTCAATTTTTGTACTTCCAAGGACTGTCTTACTGCCTAACAGGATACTATGTTGGATGGTGACACGTAGAATACTTGCACAAACAAGTAGCAGTAGTTGGTTGCAGCTGCTGCATACCGGCGATCCACTCGGCCTTTCTTTGATGCTCGTTGACTGCTGAATAATCATGGTCGAGACGAGTTAAGAGCATTGACACAGCTTTTCTCCTCAAGCTCCCACGCAGAGCAACTGCGCCAGGTTGCTCAGCACCATCTTTACCCGAATACAAACGCACCGACCACCCGGCGACTGGCACGTCCGCGGAGGAGTCTGGGGTTGGCTTCATATCCAAGCTTGTCACTTCCGACTCCTGCCAGTCCCAAAGTGCCGTGTCCCATGGACCTCGCGCCCGTATCCTTGTCAGGAGCTCTACCTTATCTCGTCGCCCGTACCGGAGATTTTCATTAAATCTGGCTAGTGCTGTTCGATGGAAGATGATTTGCGGCTCTTCCACAGCGTTTGGTTTGTATGATTCCGATAGTAAAGCTTCGTTGGGCTCCTTTAGCCGATCCATGGGTGATAAGAAATACTTGTCATCTGGATGCATGGTCAGAGACGACTGAATCGCAGACCAAGCATTTTGGGTCAGGAAGCAATTCCCATCCCACGGAAGAATGTACTGGGCATTTGTGTGTCGCCGACCATATTCTAGCATGGCGTTCCTGACGCCGTTTACATTGATGACGTACAGAATCTTTTCGTGCTTCTTCTCCTCTTCAGCAAATCTTCCTCTGTGCGCTAATGTCCTGCTTCTGTTTGGTTCGGTAGCATTAAGAGTCGGGATTTTTGAGAGTTGGCCATAGACTTGTATGTTGAAGGGTATTATAGTGTAGGTTTCGTTGGCCTTGCGAAGTCGGCATAGCAGTTGCTCTCGAACCTTCGGATCTACAATACGATTCACAAACCAATGGCGTGTTGTGTTTGGAAATGCTTTTTCATGAGCTAAAGTAAACTCTAGATTGTCAAGAGTTTGTCGTGGGCTGTGCCGAGGTGGCAACGCATTCCCAATGGCACGCAGTAAGATCATGGAAGAAGGCTGAGCAGGAAGATACATCGACTGAGCGGGTCCTTCTACTACTGTTTCTGTTTTGACCCGATAAGTTGAGGAAAGAGTGTCATCCGAAACCTCAGAACTGGAGACCATGCTCGCATTGGCTCGACTTGATGGCAAGAATACTGCCGAAATGAAATTTACTGGATCGGAGAAGTGAGTCAAGATTGACGAAACAATTGATATCGCTGAAAGCGCCGTTGAGAAGAGAAGGATTATCAACAAGTGGATTCGGAATTTCCCCGAAGTGCTTGCCTTCGAGCGCTCTTTTCTGCTTATTTGTGATACATCCATTTTTCCTTTGCATTAATGACGTAGTTAAAGTCAACAAACGAGAAAGCGCATTATGTTGGTCTAGCAGTGAGGATACACTCGATCTATTTGTCTTCACTAACAAGTAATTTGCTTTATTCATAACCAATATGGACGTCTACATTTGGTCAATGCGAAAGCTATATCATGCTAAATATATACATATCCAACGTAAGGCTAATTAAAAGGTGGTGGTGCCAGTTAGTCCTTCCATTCGACAAAGTTTCCAACGGCGAAGTTTCAAACCTCGTCCGAAGCATAAATCTCCCCTGTTCCAACTAAGCAGCTTCTCAGTATATTTATTTTTCTAGCGATATAATCGTTTACAAATACGACGTCCTCCGCGCACGCCGAGGAAACCTGTGTCACAGCGTCAAACGCTAAAGAATGACTGTTTCAAAGATACTGGCTCTATTGACGGTGAATGGAAGGAAAAACTCTGTAGAGTTTCATTGCCTCTGCGAAGATTCAATTTCATGTTGGAGACGTAGTCATCCTTTTATTGAAAGCAGGTAGTTAACTTAGGTATCTTGGGCGTTTTGTGTAATGATACATTAATTGATCATGGGAAAATCGATACTCACGACCAACTCGGACGCAATCTCGGAGGGCTATCCATGCTAAAATCATTTCATCATTGCCCTCCATCGTATTGTGAAGCTGACCACAAAGTTGGTCCAAATCGCTATATTTGAGTGCATGGATCATTGCCTCTCGAGCAATCTCTTGCTCCTGTGGAGATAGCAAACAAGGGACCATTTTCGGTGGTGGCAATTGAAATGGAATTCGACTCTTCGAGTGAAAGACAACCACGGCCCGAAACGACATCCAAGTGCCGTAAATGGGATGTACAGCCAAGTGAGTGTGCGGATCTAAGTAGGCAAATCCGCTAACACTAGCGATTCGCTGCATGGACACCAGCTTCTCAATTTCGTGGGTGGAGGCCCAGTGAAGCTCAAATCGATCCCTGTTTGCATTACCACCCTCGAGGGACAAGAAGTAGCTCTTGACAATAGCCGTGATTGTATCTTTACAAAAGGTATCCAGCGGGTGCTTGCGCTGCTCAGCCGACAGCTGCTGGCCAATGGTGGAACGAGTGCTCCACCAGCGTTTGAAATACGGCCACATGTTCTTGGTATTTCCAATTAGAAAAGCGCCCGATATGTCTTTTTCGTCCAAAATTGATAGCCCATTTGCTTGCTGCTGAAGCCATTCATTGTACCAGCGTGGGTGGAAGGGATGGCAGATATCGAAGCCATTTCGATGTAAATTCTCGGCTAGTCTGTGAAAAGAGGTTTGAGCGAGGGCCGCTACGTCTTCCTCGTCGGGCATGCCGTGAAAATTAGATATGCTTCACCTTCTGACACTGGATTGATATCCAACAAGAAGCAATGGTTGGCATCCCGTACGATACATTTGTTGTCTCACAGGCAACGATCGACTGACTCTGATCTTGCTGCGACTAATTCTTCGCATATATCATATATAACGACAGTGGCAGTAGAAATGAAGAAATAAGGCAGAACATTATAATGGACACGAATGCGACAGTTAATTTCTTCTGGAATCGAGTTTCTCACGAGGAAGTTTTCCGGTTTTTTTTTTAACTGTAAATGAAAATTGCTATCATAGTCACTATTTGTTGATAGTGATAGTTTATTGAATAGCGCGCGCGGCAAACGGAAAGGGTGACCGCCAAACCAATAGCAAAACCAAAGTGACACAATGAGCCACTGGACTTTGTAGGGTTCCTATTTTGATCTTATCGACCTCCACATTTTCACCTAATCGAAATGCCAATTGCCTATGCAATGGATGTGTGAGTAGAGGTTGCATACGGTATACCCGTTTTCTTCCTTTAATACCCGTCTGATTCAATCAAAAAGTCCTATCCAAAACTGACCCCAAAGATTCATAGCTACGACCCAGACTCCCCAGTAGATATAGTAAAATAATGAGGAAATTCACTAAAGGGGATGGAAAAAGGTGAAAACTCCCTTAAAGGGGACAGAACGTGTTCACTCTAAGTAGCATCATTTGGCGCTCAAACATTGTTATGTATTCAAACTATTTAAACTAAACAACAAAATTTTAACCTTGATGCCGACGTTTCCCGCCACGATGTTTATTGCATGGTCTCCGATGAGAGTGAGATATGCGATCGTACTCGTCTTCGTCGTTGGTAAAAAGTGCCACCCACCGCTTGGGATGCTGAACAATCAACGTACCTCGCATTCGGACGACGGCGCGATTGCTGGAGATCGAACGACGTTGTGGCGGTCGTCGAAGACTCGGAGGGGTCGACGATCCCTTCCAAAATTCGATGGGGATCGTACAAATAAAACGTAACCTCGGCATTGACGTGTGCCAGTGAATGCTTGTCATGTTGGGGCTGCTTTCTCATCCAACACGCAGATTTCCTCGTTAAAATTTTGTTGTTTAGTTTAAATAGTTTGAATACATAACAATGTTTGAGCGCCAAATGATGCTACTTAGAGTGAACACGTTCTGTCCCCTTTAAGGGAGTTTTCACCTTTTTCCATCCCCTTTAGTGAATTTCCTCTAAAATAATCTTGCAGCTTTTCTAAACGTAGTAATTTGGTTGGTTTGGTTCAAAGGGGACTGAAAAGTGAAGCCTGGGACTCGAAGATACCGTTTCCGGGTGCTGACAGTCACCGTTGGCTGCACTTCAAGAGGTGTCCACGAGTACAATTTCCGTTGTTGATCGTCCGTAGCTTCGGTGGCAACTTCGAACCCGATCCAGCATCGTGGCCCGAAGGAGTGATCAGTTAGAAGATTGGCGCCAAACAAAACATCACAAAAGAAAGACGCCTAACAGTACAGTTCAAGGTGATCCAAGTGTGGTTGGAATCCTATTGCGGCGCTACGTTACGTTTGGTGACTGAAACCGATGATCCCGACCACGAGTAGGCAAGCTTTTGTTGTCGTCGCTATTACCTTTGCCGCGCTGGTTATCGGTGCTCGAGCCGCTTTTTTTTCTGCGCAGCCATCCTTACCATCCACATGCCCAAGACCAAGTCAAACAAGCGCACGATCTGTATTTCAACACAAACGCACCAGCCAAGGTCGAGCGACTAGAATTCCAACAACCCGATTCCACAAACAACAGATCTCGTGCTCCCCAACTGCGCTGTGCGTTTGTAGCGTACACGGACAACGCCGGGATGTGACAATTCCTCTTCTCGATCTGATCATCGCCGAGACGGATGAGGATAGTTACTTGTCGGAAGAGGACGAACTGACTGAATCCATGGTCCAGCCCCTGCCATCGACACACTTACCCGATGAACTAACAACTCTCAACGTCTACGGGATGCAGCTGAGCCGTCCTGTACACAAACGCATTATCCAAGATGCCTTGGAACGGGGCGAAAGGAACGGAGTGGGCGAGTTGAATGGGATGGAAAAGGTGTTTGGGCACGTCGCGTACAAACCCAACGCCAATAGCTTGATCGGAGCCATCGGTTGCACGGCCGAGATACTGATGCAAGCAAACACTGGAGACCTAGACGGGGATGATGATAATATTGTGGATCCGGAAGAAGACAGTATACCTCAGACGGTTCTTTGTCGAGGATCGTATCGGTTCATTGTTAAAGAACTCGTCCAGACGATTCCGTTTCCGGTCGCAATTGTCGATGAGCTTTGTGATGAAGAAACTGGTAATTTGACGACCAACGCAACAATCGTGTCAGCCGTAGAGGAGGACGAGGAAGACGACGACGAAGAGGATATGATTGACGACCACGCCACGCCCGCTGAATTGGAAAAACGCTGCATGGTTGCCATGAAAGACTACGTGGATCAGCAGCTGGATGTCTTGATACGAGACATGACTCCTCTCGAGCAATCCATTCTGGAAGACACGGATAACCGCGTCAACTTAACGGCTCAGCGCCATGCTGCTGAAGAAGCTGCAGCCGTGTACAGCGTTTTTGAGCAGTATCTGGTTGATTTATGCCCAGGACCAACCGAGCGGTACTTTGCAGTTGCGTTTCTGGCCGCAGAAATGGCTAACATGGAGAATGATGTCCGGCGGACCATATTACGACTTACAAACGGTATCGATCGACTACGATACGTAACCCACGCATTAGAAGAAGTCGTAGGTATGGCGCGGGCACGTAGGATGGCGCACGCTATCACTGATCCGGTAAATGACGACCGAGAGAGTACCGATGAGAATTCCTTGATGAATTTGAAGGTTGGGACACCGGCCTTGCCACCTTGGGCCAAGTCAATTCGGCAAGGGATGCGGGTTGAATACTACTGGAACGAAGTAGAGGGTTGGTGCGAAGGAACCGTGATGGAGGAGCCCATCCAGATCGTGGACGAAATTATCATGACGGTGCGTTTTAGTGACGGGGAAACACACAGGTTGCCGTTCACTGCAGACGAGAAAGTACGATGGCGACCACCGCAACAATCGTCTGAGTAGCCTGAAAAATTTGTAGCCATCTGTGCAACAAATTCATTAGAAGAGATAGCAAAGCTTCGAATGACAGCCTATTTTTTGTAGGGCCGTGTTGGTCGCAAAGCCATTCCAACCGAGTTGCGAAATCCCGATTGTGATCGTTTCACAATGCATTTTGTCTTGAACAATTCGCAGGGCATTACCCCACTTTAAAGTCATTCATTTAAACAACACGGATTTCGTATTTTAGCTTCGTTGGTTTTTGTCTTCGAGTTTGCCATTTGAATGCCGCGATGGGCCTTTTTTTCCTGCGTGGGAATGTCGTGCCAGAGACTGCGGACCTTCTACAATCGGTTACTGTCTCCGTCTCGACTACGTAAGATTCACTTTGATTCTTGGAAGAGATGCGTTGTGGTCACAAAAAATGTCGGGACCGGGATGTCATGCAATGCAAACAAAGAGTAACGAACGCATGAATGCCATCAGAGCAATCTTGACACTTCGTTTCTTACAATGAAATAGAATAGGTGCTCTAGTGTACTTAGACGTTGTACATTGTCGCATTTTAGACCAAGACCTGCTTTCCTTTCTAACTATAAAGTGCTCCAATACTTTGGTCTTCGTCAATCGACCAAAATAATCTGCATGCAATGCAACTTTACTGCAAAAGGATAGTCTGGATGGATCGCGGAGGAATAGAAGCTGTGACGATAACCTTATCTTGATCTTGAATAGCAAAATTGGCCGATTCTTTGGCTTCGTTGAGAATCACTACCGTCTTAGGCACTTCCCCGTTTGGCGTTAAGAAAGCTCCCATTTGTAGAAAGGGCCAACCTGTGGTCATGCACACCTCATTTTCGTTGCCGTCATCGTCCGAGAAGAAGGTAGACGAGGCTTCGCCTGTTGTCTCGTCCACTTTCCACCTGGCTGCTTTCGATGAACAGCTACCCAAGGTGACGGGAGCCCCACCTCGGGGACCATAAGCTCCGCCGTCATTGCCCAATTGGTGGATGATCAAACAGGGTCGATCGAGTTTGGGATGATTCGTCAAAACAATTTGGAAGAATCTTTGATCGCCTTCCTTCTCCGCGATTGGAACAATATCGTAGATTCCCACTTGTCCCGGTTTGCAATCCGTCAAACTCATCGTGCCCAGCGAGGGGTCGGATTTACGGGCAAAACAGGACTTGGTTGGATTCCCAAGCCAGTCGTGCCCTTGTACCTGAATATGTCGCTTCGAATCGGCGTTCCAGGTAAAGTGCTGTCGGGTGGACCCTTCACACGGCCAGGCCGTAATCTCCATACCGTGCCGAGCCAAATCGTTCTCCCCGCCGCCGACCACCACTTGCCCGGATGGCCGGAATATCCGGACGCCAGGTTGCGCGTTGGCCGTGACGAGCCCGGGCACCGCTACCGATCCCGGTCGAACGTAGCGCGAGATGTGTCCCATGTAGTAGTAAATTGGCTGAACGGCAACGCCAACGTCTAGAAACTTGGCGGGAAAACCAAGAGCGTTGAGTTCTTCCCGAGTCCTACCGTCTCCGATATTCACCTTGCCCATAGGCCCGTCGGTTTCAAAGTCGGGCAGAGGTGGTGTATGGGGATCTGCGTTCAAAGCGCGGTGGGGGACGGCCAGAAGGGACGACTCACACAAGTTCCCTAGATGATTAGGTCCGCCGATACTGTCGAGGAGTAGATTCCATTCCACCCAACCATGACTACCAGCCGCCAGGTCGGCCAGTATCGTGTGGGCGTAGCGCTCCGCCCGCGCCCAGTAAATGTTAATGTCGCCACCGGCGTAGCCAGTGGTTGGGCAGTGGCACGCTTCGGAATTGAAGAGAATGTGGTTTGATTGGATCCCGTAGGTTTGCATGTCCTCTTGAAACTGGTGTAGATTGGCGTTACCCAGAGCACCGTCGAGGAGACGGTCCATACCTCCAGCGTACCAGTGGTAGGCGGTCCCGTCCACATAACGGGACGCATTGCTCGACGCGTTGAGCATTTTCTGCCCCCAAATATTGATGTGATCCTTGTTGTGATCAAACATGAATATCTTCAGATCGGGATGATCTCGTTCAAGTTGTGGACCCAAATGGTTGGTGAGAAAATCGTGCTGGGTGGTCGGTGTGTAGGCACACGCTTCCCATGGTGCGGCGAATTCCGGTTCGTTCTGTACCGTCACGCCCCAGAGCGGCAATCCCAAGTCTCGGTAGGCAGTGACAAATTTGGAGAAATAGAGGGCCCAGGAAGCGGCGTAGCGGGATTGGGAACCGACGCCCTCGCGCAGACAGGTGGGTTCGGCGCTGTAGGTCATTTTTGCGGCGTGCGTGGCGTTCTTGGCGTCCTCCCATGTCGGTTTTTTCATCCAAGCCGGCGGTGACCAGGGACTAGCGTAGAGTCGCAAATTTCCTTCGTAGGCGTCCTCACTCGGCCAGCCTTGACGCAAGATTGACGTGGCGCGCAAGGCCATATCCACCATACCCACTTCGACGTCGTGGTGGACACCAACGTCAAAGTGGTCGAGGGGGAAATCGTCCTCGACATCGTCAAAGGTGTAGCTTTTGACGGAGAAATCACACGAATTGATGTGGACCCGTCCCAATGCGTATCCCAGTCCTTGCGCCCCGAACAACAGTTCCATGACGGCCTGCTTGCCCTGTTCGGAAAGGCGTTGATAATTCCGCCCGGAGGCTTCGGTAAAGGCGCCACCGAATCCTAGGATGGGCGTCTGGTGTGTGGGAAATGCAACCGCGGAAAAGTTGACACGTAGTATTGCGTCGGGAGAGCCGTAGGCGTCCAAGGGCAAAACCGGCGGACGCCCACGCTGGTTGGTAAACAATGTAGTGTGCCGGGATGCCGGGAAACATGGCTGATCGGACCACTGCCGCGACGGTTCCTTGAGGGAAGTTTGAATCATGCGTACGGAAGTAGACGTGTCGTCGTAAAACTGACAAAGCGGACGGTACCGGATGGAACGGTCCGTGGAGGAGGCGGCCGTGGGATCCTGTGAATCGGGCACTCCGACGGGGACGCTAGAGTCGAGGTCTTCCGGAACGCGGGTCCATCCCAAAGTGGTTCCCAGGAGGACACCAACCGTCACCAATGCACAGACCAAATTTCGTCCCCGGGGAGACGGATCCGTTGTGCGAGACGGGGAAATCATGGAAGTGGAAGTCTCCCGCAAGGGTTCGGTCTCGCCGGCCGCAATTTCGGTGTATCCACGACGTCCATTCATCATCGTCACCAAGCTCTCTACCTAGCTAGGTAGGTAGCTGTAGATGAAAGTGAGCGACTATGAGCGTGTTCGCTCGTGTCTTGTGTATGTTTTCACACAACGGTACACGAATCAATAAAGGGAACGCTTGAAATAGTCGATCACTGTCAATCACTGTCAATCTTTCCATTCATTGACAGGGTGAGGGACGAGGCCCAAAGGTCAGGTCGGCTCGGCTCGTTGCTTCGTTCCCGTCCATCGATCCTAGCGGAGACGGCTTGGGCGTGATCCAGATCTCTTGACGACAACTTCGGACAGATTGCATCCAATGATTTCTTTGACACCCAGAGAACACGAATCAAGCCGCGAACCAATTACCGTTCAATCGTACGTTGAAGTGTCGCAAAGGACGGCCTTTGCGACGAATCCAACAAGAACAGCTAGAAAACCGGTAGACTTACATTTAGGATAACAACCCCGGATGAGCGCTTGACATAGGGGTTTTCTCCTTTCGTGACCAGTCGACAGAGATAGAATTGTGTGTGAGATCTCGACTTGTCTGTGAAACAACCTTGTGCGACAGCGTTCTCGTTTGGAACGTTCCCGTCGAAAAACAGAGACGCTGTGTTCTCTTCCAGGAAATGACACCCAGATTGCCTTCTGTCTTGCTCCTTTCTTACCTCACCTTCTTAGTCGCCGCCACAGCGTTCAGCTTTTCCACTTGCCGCGCCGATCGCACTAGAAACGACCAAGCTAGGCACGTCATCGACACCATGTCCATCACCGCATCCAAAGCGGCGTCTCGATTGTTCGTTGGCAAGCTACAGCCAGAAAGCACGGCGCTTCTGCTTTGTGATATGCAGGAACGGTTCCGTCCCTTGATACACAACATGGAAACCGTAGTCAACACCTGTCGCTACATGACTTCCGTCGGAAAAGCTCTCAACGTACCGGTTCTCGCGACACAGCAGTATACCAAAGTCTTTGGTGAGACCGTTCCCGACTGTTTCGCCGACCCGCAAGACCTGCAAACAATACCTAACTTCGACAAAAAGAAATTTAGCATGTTGACGGAAGACGTCGACAGGGTCTTGGACGAGTGGAAAAAAGACACGTACATTATTATGGGTATTGAAGCACACGTATGCGTCCAGCAGACTTGTCTAGATTTATTGGAACGTGGAGCGAACGTGCATGTGATTGCCGACGCCGTCAGTTCGCAGCAGGCCTACGATCGGGAAATTGCTCTGCAACGCCTCCAAGCGGCGGGATGCTTTTTGACGACGGCCCAATCGGCCGCCTTTATGCTCCTGCAGTCGGCGGATCATTCAAATTTCAAGGCCGTCAGCAAACTGACGGTGGAGCATATGAAGCTGCCGAACGAATTCAATCTTGCGCTTACGAAGTAGCGCTAAAGCTTGCGCACTACCTATGCACTTACACAATCAACGAATAGCTCTAGCTACTTACAAAGCATCATTTTCTTAAGTGTTTCCCTTCTTTTGCATGGCTTGAATAACTAATGAAAATTCATCTAGCCGACCCGTGGGCACTAGTTCTAGGATTGGGTATTCGATAACCGTCATACCTTGAAGAGCCGCGGACAAAGTTGATGCCTTGTCCAACTGTACATATTTTGGCTGGTTGGATGGAGATGGAATCCTTTTGAGCAAAATGACATAGCCGTCCAGACTCTCCTTTTGGGGGAGGGGCAAAACCTTCAAAATTGCGTCAAGAGTAGTAGTCTCGGCAGCAACTAGCGAAATTCTCTGAGGAGCTGTCCGTAATGTCTTGACCTCGGAAGAATCCGTACAAGTATTCTCCTGATGCTGGACTACATCGCCGTGAATGCACCATTCTATGAACCAATGCAAGACCTCCTTTTTGCAATAGGACTTATTGTCCTTGTGGCGTTGCATTCCATGGGGCATAAACATGATACTGGTTCCCCGACGCTGCGCCTGTCTTTGGAAGCTGCGCCATTTGGGATGTACGTGTTGTACAGCATGGCCGGAAAACCCCATCGTATTTTTTTCGGCGCGTATCGGCATCGATGACGCAAATGCGGGAGTTGTGGCGGCTGCTCTCAATATCGGATGCTCTTCTACGGCGTGGTTCGCTTCGTCGATAGCACTCGTGCGCAGACGCTTATTGTGCGCGTGTGGCTGTCCGTGACCCTGACCGCAGGGTGCCGCTCCGGATTGCTCCAAAAGCCGTTTGCCCGCTTCGACCGTGTTCAGTACATCTTCCAAGAAATGGAAGTCGCTGTTCATGACATTATCGTTCATACGAGAAACTGTCAAAAAGGCAGTCCGGTCTCGCTTGCCATTGCACCCAGTCCTGCTCTTGTGGGCTCGGCAGCATGTCAACGAACATGAGCGGAAGGAACAACGCGGGCATTGATAGAGAAAAGGGCTTTGCTGGCATTCTTGGCATTTCTGCACGATCAAAGTGTCGACGTCTTTTAGAGCTTCATTCTTCATCGTCATGCAGCCTAGCTAGGATGGGTAGAGCAAGTTTTGGTAGGGACAGCGAAATCAACTCCTGTTTTGGTTCTTTTCGTCTCCATTGTCGAATTTCGTTGGTTTTTCACTCGTTTTGACAAACGCGTTTTTTCTCGGTGAAGTACAGACACCTATTTACGGGTATGGTAAAAGTGTTGTATGTGAGTGTGAGTACCGTATAGATTCAAAGATGTCTCGGAACATCGATTCGTATGCCCATTCTGAGGTACTACACATGCCGGACTTGAGGATCAGAAAGTAGGAGTGTCGCAAACGTGAACACAATCATAAAGATATGCTAGACACTTTTGCTGTACCCCATTGCCCGAAAGGCTTCACTGGTTTTTTGGCAATGTCTGAGAACCTGGTAGAACAGTCGCGTAGCATCAATGGCTAGGCTTGCATATGGGGCAAGTCCATTGGATGTCCTTCATCTACGAGATCTTGAGGTTCACTGGTCGCAAAAGAGGCACACTCGCTACCGGTAGATCTTTGTACTTCTCTTATCCGCCCGAGTACAGGCTCCGTCCAATTCGGATGCATCCTCTTATGCACATAAATCAGAATCAGCCGCCGGCATTCCACATCTCGCGTCGCAAAGTTAATTGCCATCGTTGACGACACTCCGATTGTACCCGAGAGCGAGCTTCACACTCAGAAGCTGGACTATGACGATCCCAATTGAAGCAGTGCTCATGCGCAAGCTCTCCATGAATTATGTCACTGCACGCAACTTGGCAGCCGATGGGCGGATTGTCCTAGGCATGAATAAGAACGAACGGTGGACTCCCAAACTGATGGAGACATGTCTATCCCTGTTTGAGTCCACGCTTGGGAAACACCACCGTCAACAAAGCACAATATTCGAGTTGATGAAAACTCCCAAAGGCAATTCCGTGGACGAAAAGATATCACACGATTCTCAATCAGTGAGAATGAGTAAGCTATCTACAGATGAGTGTGCCCCCTGCACACCGCAATTAAGCGAACAAGGCAGAGCGAAGTACACGGACCTCTCGTTTTCGTCTGACACCACTCACGAAACATCCTCTTCATCGTCGTCCGAGGAAGAAGAGAGTCGCTCCGTCGATTCGGCTTTGCAAAGCCTTCTTGCTCATCAAAAACGCCATGGCAGAGAACCGAGGAGCCAAGCCATTACCTGTCGAGAATCTCCGGCAGTAATTTTCGAAGATGAAGTCGATGACGACGAAAAAGCTGTTGCTAGCCCCGTGATCAAAGTACAGCAATGCGTTAACAGAAAAAGCTATTACGCAGTGCGCGACGATAGTCTGAGGAAGATTGCTGGTATCACTGCAAAGATAGTACTCAGTCAGACGTCCTCGTGGTCAACGAAAAAGCTGGTGAACGCTCAACATTTTGGGCCAGCAAGTCTTGTCTACCATGTCCCAAGAGCTTTAAGCTGTAGTAGCAATAGTAGCACAGAAAGCGGCACCGAAACGGAACGAAACGAGGAAGTGGCAACTGGAGGAGCATTCGCAGCGATGAGGTATCCGAGACGAAAAGTTCGAAAATTCAGGCTTGTAGATCTGCTGCGTATGCTGCTCAACTTGGTTCGTGGTAAGAACCGAAGCGTTTCAAACCATTATTGCCAACGAAGGCCTGATTCCTCCGGCAGAACGGCACAACAGCAAATCAAAATTTCGCAGTCTGTGTTTGAAGTGGAGCGTGTAGTTGTCTAGGCTGCAAGGATCAATATGCCATTCCGCCCTCTTCTATTTTTGACAGCTATGGACTTCCATGAAATTACGAAATGTTCGGCATCTCTCGGTCAATCTTGCTTCGGGTTTATCTGCCAATATCTGTGTCCATCCACCTGGTACCAATGATTGATGAAATTGAAAAACTGAAACGTCTGATTGCTATGGAAGATACCTAGACAATTGTATTTTTTCTTATCAATTTAAATATAGTTACACTCATAGTTAGATCCTCGTGGGGGGGGGGGGGGGGGGGGGGGGTTAGATCTGACAGTCGGGACGAATTTCATGAGAGATAACAGTGATTGCCGTGAACCCGTTAATGTACTGTAATGTAGACGAGAGTTCTTCCAACTCATTCCCCTCATAGGGTTGTGAGCCCAAGAACGGCGGAACTCGTGGGGCCTTTTTTCATCCCGAGCCACTTTGGCGGAAACAGCAGGAAAAAGCTACCCAAGAACCGGTTACATCAAAAAGGAAAGCGTGTGCTTGCCAGAAATATGAGCGACGGGAACGATGACCATACTCCTGATGAGTACAGTAGCGCCCGCAAGCTCGTGTTGCGCGCTGCCAAGCGCGAACAAGCTCTCAGTGCGGGAAACCAGAAAGACTCGACATCGCTGTTAAGCGGTGGAGTCGGGGCCGACTATTCCAATCTCCCACTGAAGCCTGACCATATGTCGCGGCCCTGCTGGACTTGTCCAGACGGCAATATTTATCTCGAGGCCTTTCACGATTTATACGTCAGTGCGTACGATTTTCTCGTCGCCATTGCCGAACCAGTGGCGCGCCCCGAATTTTTGCACCAATACAAGTTAACACCGTACAGCTTGTACGCCGCTGTCGCTACCAACATTGAAACCAACGCAATTGTGTCCGTTCTTGAACGCCTGTCGAAAAACAAGCTCCCATCCCAGGTCATCAAGTTTATTCGGGAGTGTACACAGAAGTACGGCAAGGCCAAATTGGTCCTTAAGCACAATCGTTTTTATGTCGAATCGGAGTTTCCGGCCGTTTTACGCGAACTGCTACGCGATCCTACGATCGCGCAAGCACGCATTGTGGAAGATGTGGTGGATGCATCTGCCTTGGATGCGGACGGATTTGTCACGCAATCAAAGGCACAGGAAATGAAAGAGAATCTCCATATGTTGAGGGAACCAGACGACGATAGTGAAGAAGACGAAGAAGGACTGTCAACCGGGGCAGGCGGCCAACCTACCAAACCCAGCAATGTCGTCGTCAGTTTTCAAATTAAACCCGAATCTGTTGAAGTTGTGAAACGCCAAGCCATTGAACTAGATTATCCATTAATGGAAGAGTACGATTTCCGCAACGACACTATGAATCCGAACGTACCCCGCATGGATTTAAAGCCTCACACGCGTATTCGTCGCTACCAGGAAAGGTCCCTGGCTAAAATGTTCGGCAATGGGCGAGCTCGATCCGGAATCATCGTTTTGCCGTGTGGTGCCGGGAAGACCTTGACGGGCGTAACAGCGGCGCAAACGATTAAAAAGTCAGTCGTGTGTCTTTGTACCAACGCGGTGTCAGTGCTGCAGTGGAAATACCAATTTCAATTGTGGACTTCCATTCCGGACGAACATATTGCTGTCTTTACTTCTGATCACAAAGACAAACTTGTTGACCCATGCGTACTCGTAACGACATATACGATGATCAGCTACTCCGGTAAGCGTTCAGCGCAATCGCAAGAAATTATGGACCAAATCACGTCGCGTGAATGGGGTTTGTTGCTAATGGACGAAGTCCACGTCGTACCGGCCAAAATGTTTCGTCGCGTTGTGGGATCTGTCAAAGCGCATTGTCGATTGGGACTCACAGCCACATTGGTCCGCGAAGACGACTTGATTTCCGATCTCAACTTTCTGATTGGTCCGAAACTATATGAGGCAAATTGGATGGATCTGACTGCTCAAGGATATCTGGCGAACGTTCAGTGTGTGGAAGTGTGGTGTCCCATGACAGGCCCGTTTATGAAAGAGTACCTGATGGCTTCAAACTCACGTTTGAAGCAATTGCTATACGTGATGAATCCGAGCAAGTTACGGGCAGTCGACTTTTTAGTCCGATTTCACGAAGCTCGAGGCGACAAGATTATCGTCTTTTCCGATTTGGTGTACAGTCTGAAGTTGTACGCAGAAATGCTAAAAAAGCCGTTGATATATGGCGAAACGCCGGAGCGTGAGCGACAGGCTATTCTAGGGACCTTCCGAGCGTCCGATGCAGTCCGGACTATTTGTATATCCAAAGTTGGTGATACTAGTATTGATCTACCTGAGGCCAATGTGATTATCCAAGTGTCGTCTCACTTTGGTTCTAGGCGACAAGAAGCTCAGCGTCTCGGACGCATTTTGCGTCCCAAGTCGTATACACAACAGGACGGCAGCAATAGGTCCACCTTCAACGCATTCTTCTACACCCTGGTTAGCAGCGATACCCAGGAAATGTTTTATTCAGCCAAACGACAACAGTATTTGATTGATCAGGGATATACATTCAAGATTGTCACAAACCTATGTGAGAAGGCTGACGCCGAGGCCATTGCAAACGGTTGCACTTTTGCGACGCCAGAAGACGATCGTAAATTGTTACGAACGGTTTTGACGAGCGAGACGGATTTAGAGAAAGAACAGCGCGCTGAAGACACCGCAATTCGGAAGAATAACACTGACGGTGCTGCCTTGGCTGATGCGGCTTCTAAAAAGACGACGAGTATGGCCCAGCTTAGTGGTGGGACTGGACTGCGTTACAAAGAGTTTTCTTCGTCAGGGCTACCGAAGCGGCATCCGTTGTTCCGGAAGAGACAACGTCTCTAGTAGATTGTCCATGTCTTGAATCGTTTTTGCTTCTTTGGGACAGCTATAGCTTAAGCTTTTGTAATCACTAATGTCACTTCTTCTGCTATATGTTACTTTTATTGACTTACAGTTAAATGCAACTAAATTCTGATGGTGATCCATCGTTGCTCTCAGCCTCAAACTGATCTATGGGGGAGGACAGCCTCCCCGAATTCCCTGGATTTTTTTCCAGGAAGGAGCTGAGGATGTAAAGAGTATTGGGCAGATTCCAAGCTACTTCCCCATGTGCTGTCGTTTGTTTCCGAACTGATCGAATGTATGTTTTTGCAGTCTTCGCCCAAATGGAAAGAGCCATCCCGCAGCTTTTCGTACGGAAAGGTGTCAACCCGTGGTCTCGACGGTACTGGCGCATCGCGCTTGCCAATGCATCAGCACTCCTGTGGTGGGCCTTCACAAGCTGATCTCCACGATGTATACCAAAGTCTCCCAAGTAGGCAACTTGCCATGGTCTCAAAATATTAGCAAGGGATTCTGGTTCACTGGGATAATTCAAGCTTTGCAACCCTTTGCTACAAGTGCAAGCCATTCCTAACCGTGGCAAGAAGAATTCAATTAATTCATCGTTCCCCGAGAAGACCGATTTGGAGCAATTACAGGTGGCATTCCCCTCGTTCACAGTAGATGCATGGTCCAAGTTTGTATGTGTGGAAAACGGCTGTAAAGAAAGGTTGCACAATTCCTTTTCCTCAGGCTCAATGTCTCGCGAATCATCTGTCGAACAAGCCCCTGAAATCTCGGACGGCAGCATGTCGAGAAGCTCCGCAGCGTACATCTTAAAGTCGCTTTGACTCCAAAGCGAGGGCTCCATTGGTCGATTTGGTAAGGCCTCAGACAATTGGCCCATACTTTGTCGCATAACCAGCCGCTTCTTCCTGTAGACTTCTTTAATCTTTGCGGCTTGAGTCGACGAAGTGTCACGGCTTTTTGCCGCACCTGGAGAGATTGAAGACAAGTCTTTTTTCGCATTGACTTTCCTGATTTTATCTCTAATTCTCGTTCGGCTCTCAATGTTTCCGACACGACTTGTGCACGAAGTCATTGAGGATATTGTGCTTTCGCCGACGGAGACAGCGTCATCAAACGCTTCTTGCTTGCCCTTGAATCGAGCCTTATTGCCCACAACCATGAGACTGTGATCGATACTATGTCGGCTCTTGCGAATGGCTTTTGACGGTATTGATCCATCACATGTAGCACTTTTGAGGTACGCGAGATCCAAACTCTTACACACTGCACTGCCTAAGTCGCTCTCCAAAATGTCAGTTGGTTGACCAAAGTTTTCACTTTGATCGTTCAGCAACGCTTCTCCTGAAGTCGATCCCTCCTTCAATTTGAAAGAATGCTTTTCGGAGTATGATGTTGTCGTACCTGGTAAGGATAGAAGTAATGTCGACGTTGTTTTGGCAAGATCAAATATTTGGTCTTGCGCATTCTGTGCGGGATCGTTTGCTTCAATCGCTTTGTCCCAGAAAGAAGGTGCGCTCGATACCAGGTTGGGGGACAAAATAGAGCCAACTTCATTGTGGAACTGCATGTTCTGGTCATCAGTCACTGTAATCGCTCTAGATACTATTGGATCCGAGGAGCCATTTCCTTGACGGCATTCCAATTTTAAAATCGAAGCTTTGCCAGTGCTGGAGAGCGGAGTAGAGATATTGTTGCAAGAGCGATGCGACTGCGTCGATGCTGGATAAGTGAGCGTTTCTGTATCATTGCCTTTCGGATCTAATCTCGTGTGTTCAAGATTTGCACAAGGTAGGACTGCGCTGCCTGCCTTTGTTTGACTGAATATCACGCTGTTTTCTGGAGACAAAAACTGAGTGCAAGGTCTCTCGTTACTGACCGTTTTCCATCCCTGTAAGACGTTGGCAAAGGCCTTTTCACCCTTCACCGGTGTTGCTGAACAATAAACTGCTTCAGCATTTGGACAAGGATACGTCGAAATGCCCGGTGTTGTAGAGGGCACGATGGTCTCAAGAGGGAGCAAAAACGGCGTCGAACGAGGAGATACGCGGGCGTCCTCGATGCAGACTTCATTTTCTGAAGTTTCGATTTTACAAGGCGATGTAAACGATGGGTCGCGACGCACGGCACTCTTGGGCAGGAGTAAGTTCTTCCCTCGCCAGATGTCATAAGCCCATTCGAACGGGTCTGATGATTTTTTGGATACAGTTGTAGGTGCCTGGGATATACTTTCTTCGGGGAGATCTGATGAAACACTCACAGTCAGCAATGGTGCCCTGGCTGTCGCTTTCAATCTCGGTGAGGCTATGGGCTCATCGGGAGAAGCCACCCTTTTAGGCTTCTTGTCCAAGTCAAAGGTATGGAAGGATGCTATCATTGATTCCGTCTGCAAGACATTTCGTGCTGGCGGTTCATTTTGCGATGGAGTCAAACAGTGAAATGTTTCACTGGCGCTGTTCACTGTAGGTAGAACAGGCTCGACAAGTGCAACTGAGAACTCCTTTGCTAGGACTGGCGCCTCGTAAAGGTCAAGCAATGTACCAGTCGTCGGTGTTGCTCTCGAGGGAATCGACGAAGATTTGTTCGGCTCTGCATCCCTTTGTACCTCTTCCCCATTGGACGGTTCATACGACGTGAGCATCGGGTGATGGTCGTCATCATCATGATCATCAAACTGGGGCACTATCACAATTTTCTTAGGTATTGATTCCGGATACGAATACGGGCCAGTCGCAGGTCTTTTTGGACTGCTGTCTGGTTCTTGAATGACGAGAGCCTGTTCTTGTGTTAGCGAAGCGTGCATCGCCTGTCTGGGAGTGGTCATCTTCCCGGATGGTGTAGTGGCTTCGACAGGCGGCGGAATTGCTGTTACAATATTCTCGTCTTTTGGCGACAAAGGCAAGACCAATGACCCATGAGCTGCTTCAGCCAGCTTTTCTTGGGTGTTGGTATTGCTACAATATGGTTTCTTATGGTTTTCCGATACAGAGCGTGGCGGCGAGCTCGTTTCTCTCGTTGACTGGTCTGATATAGTGGATGGTGATGGTGGCGTGGGAAGTGAAGGACGAAGTGGAGATGCATTAATCGAACTTCCCATGTAGAAATCAAAGCGCTGCTCATGGGGGCTTGGAAAATCACGGGAGGAGAACAGTTGACGTTGCGAATTCAAGCCTTGCTCCGGGTTGTCGGTACCGGAAAAACTCGAATTTTGCCTTGATTTGGAAGCGGCTGTTCCTAATAGGTGATGCTCCGGAGAGAGTACGTGGTGAGCGTATCGCTTTTTCCACGTATTCATTCCGTAACTTGATTCGCTGCGACGTCGAGCACGGCGATGATACCGAGGCGACCCATTATCGAAAGCAAGGGTGGAAGGACTTGTGTTGGGTCTAGAAGTACCGTAGTTTAGAGCCTGGAGTGCTGGTGTAGAAGTTGCGAGAGGATTTTGTATCGCATTGCCAGAATGCTGTTGCATTAAACACTTCTTCCAGATTTTATCGCGCGGCGATTCGGTTGTGGACACACTTTGACGATGGTCGGCGCTGTTGGTTGTCATGCGGACACTTTCTGTCTCATGGCGCCGTTCATTGTCTAGCGAATCATTCTCTCCCTCGACTGTCATTCCATTCGCATTCTGTAACATAGTCCTCTGTTCCTCATTCGCTTGCATACACATGGCTTCCAGCTCACCGTCCGAAAAGTACACAGGATCAGTGTCCAGAACTGTGAAGGAATCGTTCATTGATGGGAGCGACATTGAGTCTGCTGCATCAGGCGACGTTCCGCGGATGCTAGCCGCCGTTGCAGCCACATGAGAAAAGCTCCAACGCCCAAGCATAGTAAATCGGCGGGAGTCTTCCAGATGGTAATTTTAAAGTCGCAGACAGTTGACCTACGGCGCGGCTCTCTTGGCGCCTCCCGAGTAGAGAATATACCAGCTCCGTCTCGTCGAAATGCGATTCCGATAGGTAGCGGAATGCCAGTGTATTCACTCCACTAAAGGACACGAGCGTCGTTATTGCCTGTGAGTACTGTAGAGCGTCTATACCTGAAGGATCGGTACGTATACAATTTGTGTAGACGGTCTCGAAAAGGATTGTTCAGAATGATTAACAGTAAGCAACAACGCAAGTTTTACCGGGAAAAAGTGAGCGTTGTGACAAACGTCTGTTGCCCCGAACAACGGATTATGCTAGCTATCTTATCTTTGTCTCGCTAAGTCGATTTATAGAATCATATATCTATGTATGTTTAATTTTGAATATCATCTACGTTGGCGTAATTTTTACATAGACCGTCTTTCAAACCCGGAATCAAAATCACGTGCTAGGGGGGAACATTGTATGGCCAGAAATCATAAGAATCAAATCCTTTCATGGGACTCCTAAAACGTCGTTGAGGAAACGTTCTTTTACCCGTTTCTTTCTCAAGTCTGTTCACTGCCGAGCAGGCACAGCCGTTGCACAATAGGCCGTGTGCTAGCTGTGCACTGCTTAATGTAGCATTGTGAATCATTGCTGAGACCAAAAATAGAATTGCTGCAGCTTTGGCTTTTCCTTTCTAATAAG
This sequence comes from Phaeodactylum tricornutum CCAP 1055/1, assembly GCF_000150955.2. Lineage (NCBI taxonomy): Eukaryota > Bacillariophyta > Bacillariophyceae > Surirellales > Neidiaceae > Phaeodactylum > Phaeodactylum tricornutum. Next base: position 578,626 of record NC_011677.1, read on the forward strand.
ACAATAATGGATGGTATTCTAAAGGACGTACTAGACCAATGCATTGCAGACAAGAAAAGGTGGAATACAGTCAGCATTCCTTTTCCAACGCAAAACGGAGAAGTAAATTTATGTGACTACATTGGTTTTGATTGCAGGCTCCTTGGGGAGTGTTTCGTCTTTCCAGATCAATACAACTCAAGTTCAAAAGAAACCAGAGCTAGGTTGGCTAAAGCTCTAAAGATTGCTGCAGCTGAGGGTAAATTTCCCCTTGTTGAGCGAGGATAGGATGAAAAGAAGAAACAAATCCGTTTTGAGTGCTTTCGAAGCCAATCACACAGTGAGAGAACATATCAGAAAAGACAAAGGACAAGCTTCCCCGGAGAAGACGCGAAGGCGCGTAGTACTTCCTCTAAGCGGCCGGACAAAGGGAAAGAATGCCCATTTCACTTTTATCTCTACTGGGTTCAAGAGGAGAGGCATTGGTGTCTTTTTGGTGGCGCAAGGGGGAACTGTAACTCTCACTCTCATCATTTACCAATGGAGCCTCATGAGGTAAAAAAGAGTATTGCCTACATCAATGGCCACAAAGTCCAAATTGCGCTGGATGCAGCCAAGAGCAGTGCACCACCTAGTGTTATTGGAAAAATGCTCCAGTTACAAACTGGCAACATCTTGTCGGACTCTTCTTTGCAACACATAAGGATACGGTTGGGAAAAGAGCAAGAAACAGTGTTGCTCAAGGATGAAGAATTCATGACGCAGGCAGACAAGCTTTTGTCCTATCTTGAGAACACTCCCGAGATCAGCTTTTGTGCTATATACGATGACCCAGATTCACCTCTCTTCACAGTTTACAAGCAGAGAGCAAAAAAAGACCGCAGGTGTCTACACACAAGTATTAGAGTTAACTCCGGGGTATCTGCTGAAACGGGAATTCTTGACAACGCTACACTAGATGCAATGGATCCCAATGGAGAACTTGATGACTATGTTGACCGCACACGTTGCGCATTCAAGCTCCTTGGCTCACAAAAAATGCTGTTAGGAGTTGCCTGGACAAATAATGAGAGCAGAAATGTATTCTCTCGTTTTTCGGAGATAATGGTAGCAGATGTGACGGAAGGCACAAACAACGCCAAGCGACCGCTATTTCTATTCTCTGGGAAGACGTCAAACCAAAACACTTTCACAACACTGTGGGCTTTTTTACCACAGCAGGCTTGTTGGGCCTTCCATTGCGTGTGGACTCGATGCATACCGCAACTACTCCCAAAGCAAGGAATTCAACAAATGCGCCTGACAATAACAGATGGAGATCCAAAAGAGTACGGGACCTTTGTAGATGCAATACCAACTTTCTACCCTCTTTGCGAACACAAGCTTTGTCACTGGCATCTACTGTATTGCAGTAATCTCATGAAGGTGCAGACTGGAAAATGTGGAGTTAAAGCTGCTATTCTATTCCGTGTAGTTGTTCTTTGGATTGAGAGCTGGATGACCAAAATTGAGACACAAGAGGAATACAAACTTTCTAAAAGGCTCTTGGCTGATTGGCTTGCAACCCCCGAAGCTATTGATGTCACATTGGGTGGTATGGGGCAAACTATTGTATCGCAAATTAATGCGTACATGACACTGTCGCTTTTTCCTCACGAACAGCGCTGGGCTAGATATCGCTATTTATACACACGAGCATTCAACACATCTGCAAGCTCGTATGCCGAGGCAGAAAATAGTGCTTTAAAACGACGGGGCGACGGGGTCAGGCCAAGCTTTTCTGTACCAAAAGCAACTCAGGTTATAAACAAAGGGACACAAATTAGGTCAAAGAAGAGGCATCAAAAAGCTGTTTACAATTTAAATGCTGCCAAGACAAGAAAGCCTGCCTACTACGCAAACATTGGGGATTTAGTGGATTACATTCAAGATTCTCTTTCCAAAGATTTTGAAGCAGCTGCTTCATTTGTGCTCTTCCGTCCAAATGCAGACCAGTTTTGGGTCAAGCAAGCCACTCGCAAAAGCAAAAACACGGACATTCCGAAAATCAACGACAGTAGCTATTACAAGTACATGATTCCGCAGTTTGAACGCACACAAATTGTGGAGCTTGTTAATATTGATGGTACATTCTATTTGGTGTGTAGCTGCGGAAATTTCAGCGACAAGCTTCCCCATGTGCCCATCTTTACAAGGTTCTTGGTCAATCACCCACGTCAACCGATGTCTCTGTACGCTGGACAAAGCACTGGGATGTGTATTTGCACCGAAGTGGCCACAGTGACCTGTCAAAGCACTTGGAAGACCTGTACAAACAGGAGCAACCAGGTCCAGTATTTGTTGATAGTGGTCAGTGGGTGATCGGAAAAGGTGAAAAAGGGTCATATTTTTTCGAAACTTCGCTTCCGTACAAGCCCCCTGTCATACGAGATTTTAATCGATGGGCAGTGTCTTCGCAAACGACTGGAGCTGATTTGAGTGGGACCAAAAATACCACAAATATGTATTTTTCGAGTGGAATGGTGCAAGAATCAACAAGCCTGTCCAGAGAGCATGCATTCCAGGATTCATTGCATGAAAATTCCACAAATTCGCAAAATTCGGATTGTTTTGATGATACAGAGGCAGTGACAACGGAAAGTGTATCTTCTACGAAAAGAATGTTTGGCTCAAGTGCTTTTGTGCACAATTTCCATTTCTACCAGGAAATGTCCAAGCTGGCAGGATTTGATATGGAAGCTGCTGAGTCGATGAATAAAGCTATGCAAGAAGCATTGGAAAAGGTACAAGCCAATGTTGCAAAAAGGGCTGGGAAGATGGATTACACTATAGGACCAGCCATTACAAAGGACTGTGTAGGTCTAAGATTGAAGCCAAGCTACAGTCCAAAGAAGAGGAGGAAACCAAACTTACAAAGGAAATGAAATAATTTTACTTACAACTACTGATTTACATTAAACAATACAGGCGTTCTTCAATAGTCTGTAAGCCGTGATCATACCACCGACAAAACTCCCCGCACAATATATCCGCCAGGCCAAGGCAACTTGCCAATACACTATTACAGCCATGCCGTCCACACCACCAAATCTCTACTGGAACATGTGTCGGAACCAAGGGAACAACTATACAAAGCCTTGCCTCCGTGGCCATTGGTTGAAGGGAAACCATTCTTGTGTACAATTCCAAGCGTAGCCTTGGGTATTGTCCAACAAGCATCGCACCGGTAGATTGTCGCTTTTCTGTATTTTTTTGTTGATACACGCCAGCAAAACCTGTGTGTCCTTAACCGTGTTTGGTATACTTGCGTCGTCGGTTTGATTGACCGACGGAATTCGATTCGTTGCCAAGGCTCGGGCCAAGACAAAGTCGGCGTCCAATGAGTATTGCGCATTGATCTTGGTTGGTGCGTACACCATGGCGGCGCGGCAAGCGTGTGGAGCCATCCCGTGTAACGCGTCGCAGAAAAATTCTTCAATCAGACTGCGTTTCTCCGTCGGCACGTGAAAGTTGACCACGGTAACGTTGGAGTCCGTCACGGCTTGGTAACGTTGACGTACCACATGACTGTACTGGAACAGTGAGAAATTGCTTTAAACACTTGTTCCACTTCTTTGGCGTGGGCATTGGGTACCTGAGTGGGGTGCAAATTCTGCAGAGCATCCAACCGCAAGGCCGTACTCAACGATCGAATGGACGGTTGACGACTTCGGTGATATGGAAAGGGCCAAGGATAATGGAAAATATTGACTGCAATTACAGACTCCGGGGCCCGCGCTTGCCTTTCGGCACGAAAGACCAAGCGGCACACTACAGGACCGTACGTTGTCAACACAAAGTAAACAGAGGCGATCACAAGATACAAACACATCAATCCTTGCACCAAAACTTCATCGTACGAAAAGTAAGCAACACCAGCATGTACTTGATCATGATAAATGCTTTGTGCAACGGCTGTGCCTGCTCGGCAGTGAACAGACTTGAGAAAGAAACGGGTAAAAGAACGTTTCCTCAACGACGTTTTAGGAGTCCCATGAAAGGATTTGATTCTTATGATTTCTGGCCGTACAATGTTCCCCCTCGGGCTCGGCGACACATGACTTGCAAAGAAGACTCACGTTGTGATCGATTCCTTCGTGGGAACTTGCTGTCAGCAACTTTCGTCTGTCGAATTTCCACGACCGTAACGACAATGAAGCCACTTGCTGCTAACTGTAAGCGTCACCATTCTGAGACAGAGATTTTTGCTTTCCCGCATAGTCCTAGCCTAAACGAGAAATCACGCACATAACTATGTCCACTTCTTCTTTTCCGGATGCTACAGACGCATTTGCAGCGCCGTCTTCAACCGTGGACCACAAAATTCGGTCGGATTTGGATACTGTCTCCGAGAAGATGGATTTCTGCGTCAGTTTACTGCGTCCAGGAGGCGGCAGCCCGGATCCTTCCGTCCGTGCCGACGAAACGCTGTTGCAGCTTATTGGCTTTCTAGAAGCCTGTACGCCTCGCATGGTGGAATTGGTCGAAGCCGCCGCGCAGGGAGCCTTAGACGAAGCCACTCTGATGCAATGTCTAGAAGTCAACGACCGGCTGACGAAACTCATGGCGGACATTGATACAGCCTTATTGATAGAATCTCCAGCCACTACGACCGTGGCTGCGGCACCAACGAGTGAACCGACCATCGATCTGGACGACTTGCTCCTGCACGACAGTACTCAAGAGGCACTTCAATTATCAGTACCGACGGCGGGGCTCAAATCAACGGGCGAAGATGATCCGTTTGCCGCGTTTGACAAGACACCTAAACCAGCATCATCATCCACCGCCCCAGTCTTGGCGCCGTCTAATGACGAATTCGACGACTTCTTCACGGAACGCACTCACAGTCAACAAAAGTAGGATACCAAAAATTGTATACACTTCATGGAGTTGATTTGACTAGTTGATATTCCATACTTTGTTAAAAACAGTTATTCAAAGTTTAGAATGATCTAGCAAGATTCTGGGTTTCTGTCTTACGCATTAGTACATAAAATTTGGATGCGTTGTTGGCTATAACACTTGTAAGATTTGGTTACTTCATCGTCCCAAGGTTTTGCGGTAGAAATCGTATCCGAGTGAGCCAACACACAATGCTATTGCACGTTCGTGTGTTCAATGCTTCATAAGAAGCAGTGAACCCACTGACCATTTCAAATACATAGGCCCCAAAGAACATGGACATGACTTTGGAAGGTGTCGACAAAGTATTGACCGCAGTGGTTTCTACCAATTGAGACCGCCTGTCTGAATTCATATTCAATAAAGACAATGGATACTTTGTCTGAAAATCGTGCTTCTGACTATTGGTTTTTCTATACTGTACAAAGGAGAGTAATGGCACTTCTTGGTGCTCTAGGGAAACAAGTGCTCAACCGCTCAGTGTGATACCGTGCTGTCAAATCGCGTACACTTGCTGTTTAAAAAGCAG